>NW_010543932.1:29441-63495 GCF_000687285.1 Phaethon lepturus | reverse complement strand
TTCTTTCCAACCTTAGTGATTCTGTGGTTCTCTGAATTACCTATTTTTTTCTTGGGAACTCATCCTGCCTCCCTGCCCTGCCCAAATCTTGTTCAGTTTTCTTTGGAAATGGGGTACGGTTATGTGTGCAGTCATAGGGAATGACATTTTTGCACTGAGCAAGTTCAGATTTGGTCTGTGTTAGTTCCATGACTCTTCCCCATAAGAGTTGTCATTAGGCTCGATTAGAGGGTATATGGGATAGCAGTTCTTATTACAGTTAGTTTTTGTATTTAAAATGGCTGAAATTGTAGAAATATAAAGATTGGTTTCTACATTTTACAAAACATTTCACTTTAAGGTTCCTTGCTCTGATGAGCTCCTCTCTCTTCTTTTTCTCCTGTCCTTGATTTGGTAGACCATAGGAAAGAAGGTGGAACCAGTTAAGAATACTCTAGGTTTTACTATAGGAAAAGAGGCTGAGAAGTTGGTAGGTAGAGCTTTGGAAAGCTACCACAGGAGCAAAACAAGCAAGTGCCTTCAGAAGGTGTTCCTCGTTTCTTAAATGGTTTTCATTAATTTCTTTTCTCCTATCTGCTCTGCAGCAGTAGACCTGTGATGAAATCTGCTTTCTCTTCTTTCCTCAAATGTACAAAACTCCATCTTGATGAGGAGTTGGGTAGATGAAGTGTGTAGAAAATAGGATTACTTCTGATAAACTAGAACTTAATTGTTTTTTAATTCTTTGGTGTTTATTTGTCTCACATTTCCACTTATGTCACTCTTAGAGTTTCTTACTGCTGTTTTTGTTGACTTACTTAAAGATGTGGTATGTGCCAGAACTGTAGGGCAGGAAGTGTAAAGATTCAAATTCCACCTACAGCAAAATAAACATTTTTAGATTTGAAAATAGTAAAACTTCATTTTAAAGGTAACGAAGTCATGATCTGTGGAGGAAATAAATAATATTTGTGCTTGATTTTTGTTCTGAAGTGTTGGTTCATATTTGAGGAAAAAGAGTTATTTGTACCTCTCAACTGCCAGTTCTGTGTCTTAGTACTGTTTGAATCTGAGCTTTCTGGGGGGGGAAAAAAGCCTTCTTTTTAATGTATTCCTCTCTCAAAGCTTTTTAAAGGACAAACACCCAAGACTCTGTTTGCAGCTGTAAAGATTAGAACTTATACCAAGATGAAAGGAACATGCACTGTTCTTACTTTGGCTATACTAAGTAATAACAATTTTGATTGTAACAAGCAAAATGCTTCCATCAACCCTAGACAACTTGGTGGTTTTCATTTTGCTCTGACCTTTTTAGCAAAACACAGAACAAACTTATAAAGTCCTTTTGTGTGGTCCTTCACAGAGGAGCTGTGAGTTGGCTTGTTAGTATTGCTGTACTGGAAGTAATCTTTCAAGAGTAAAGTTGGTGGGAAGGACACAACATGAAAAATAATTGCTGTATTTTAAGAGGTGCAGATATTGATGTTCTTGTTAAACCAAACATTTTCATCAAATAGCCTTTATTTCATCGTTGTGAAAAAGTATTTACATTTTTCTTCTCCTTCCACATGCCCAGTTGTAACAGAGACTACAGGTAGCGTTTCAGGAGTAAGCCTTACCTCAGAACTGAATGAAGAATTGAATGACTTAATTCAGCGCTTTCACAACCAACTTCATGATTCTCAGGTCAGTCTTCAGATTGCCCTGTGTAAGTTTTACCATTGTCTGTTTTTCTTACTTTTTTGAACAGTGCAGTTAAATGTTTCTCTTGCTTATTTGTGTGCATTTGCTAGTGAAGTAATTAGGGTTCCCACAAACTTGAAAGCTTGGCATCTTTGTGTTCTTAAGAGTTATTAACTGACTGATAGGTGCGTTCTGTCTCACAGTTTTCCATGAAAGTCCAGAGAAGTAGTTTCTGTGTTGCAGTATAATTATGTAACAACTCAATACATAATTGGGATATCATGAGGGTGTTTTCAGTATCAGTTTCCCTTTATAATGTTCTTTGTTGTGGTGTTCAGCCTAGCAAGCCTGTAAGAGGGCTTTTTGTTTCTTATAATTTATTTGGCTTTTTTCATAGTACTGTGAATAAAACGAAATTACTCCTTTTAGACGCAGTCTGTGCCAGACAATAGAAGGCAAGCAGAAAGTCTTTCACTCACCAGAGAGATTTCACAAAGCAGAAACTCTTCAGTGTCTGAACACCTGTCAGATGAGAAGGCGCAGCTTTTTAACCAGATGCGAATGTTGCAGGGTAAAAAGCAAAAAATGGACAAACTATTAGGAGAACTTCATACGCTTCGTGACCAGCATCTAAATAACTCCTCCTGTAAGTAAATATAGGCAGAATTGTATCTTTTCAAGAATACAATTTTTTAATGCGCGTGTTTGTAACCTGGTCTTACAACTTGCAACTGGTTAATGAAATGCAAGTGATAAAGCTGGGCTGGGGCAATATTCTGTAAATGTTTTTTAATGCTGTATAAGTTTCTGGCTTAATGGATAGCTCTACAAGTAATGATAATGAGTGTTTTTGCTAGTAGCACTTTGGTTTATAACATCATCAAAGCTGTCTAATGTAAGGATGTGCTGATGGGATTTTTTTCTTCAAGGCTTGTCTGTGACACATCTGACTTGTGGAGTGTACCTTATGAATGTGAACTTTCAGTATTCTTATCACAGTAAATCTGTATGCACGTACTCAGCACTTCAGATGTTAGTAGCTCTATGGTGTTGTGGGGTTTGCTTGTGAAATGACTTTCTCATGCACTAATCTCAGGAACTTTGATCATAGGCCATACCAGAGGAACTGAACTGTCTGAACGGACTAGAGTTTTGGCCTATTCCTTAGATGGCTTTTTCTTCTTAAAGTCTTGATGTGGGCCTACTTGCTGCTCTTACTTTCTATTTCTAGAAATACATTTGTACTGGTGAAGTTTGTCCTATAGCTGGAAACTTCTGAAGGGGGATCACAGCATATTCTGGGTAACATTAAGAAATGAGGCACTTGAGGTATGCTCCTGGAGAAGGACAGACTGATTTAATAGTTACATTACTATACCTCTGTCTTCCTATATGTCCTTAATACATGCAATATGAACATATTTGGATATGATTTCATGTAGCTGGAAAAAGCAAACATCAAATCTCAACTGTATGTTCTACAGCATACAGACAAAAGAGCTTAGCAGAGGGGAAAAAAACTGATAGAGTTTTTTTTTCATGATGAAATGTTAAATTTTAAAAAAATGTACTTCAGCTGTAAATAAACCCTTAAAAGAACTCTTTGGGCAGATTCACAGCATGAAAGCTTCCACCTCTGAAGTTTGACAAAGCTAAAATGGACTGACTGAAGTCTTGTTTGTAGAATCTACTTATTACTCTCTGCTTATTGGAATTGCATGCCATGGAACTTAAGACAAAAGCTTTTGTTCTTCTAAGAAAAGAAATTATTAACTGCTGTTTTGTATGTTGGTAATATTTTATGTAGTTATATTTTAATATAATTCAGTTAAGTGAGTTCCTTTTTGCAAGTTGTTCGTATGAGCTGTATTTCTTTTCTGTAGTTTTTCCTGCTTCAGGTTCTCCTCAAAGGAGTATTGATCAAAGAAGTACAACTTCAGCTGCTTCTGGTCCTGTAGGCATAGTAACTGTTGTCAATGGCGAATCAAATACCCTGGCATCTGCTCCTTATCCTCCTGATTCCCTGGTTTCTCAGAATGAGAGTGAAGAGGATGACAATCTAAATCCAACAGAAAAGCTTCAGTAAAAGTTCTTTAATTTTTTTTTTTTCATAATATGCTTTAGTTATTTTGATTGTTACTTTTTAAATAAGTTTTATGTCATACCATTTCATATTTTAGTCTACTTAATTTAGCATTTAGTAAATGGTCCAAGAGTTAAATGAGATCAGAGCTTCAAGCAGAAGTTTCTTACAGTAAGGGAAATGGCAGTAAAATTTAGGAACTATTAATTATATGTATACTTTTCAACTCTGCGTAGATTTGATTAATGTGACAAAACACAGCGTATTCTTTTTTTCTACTCAGGAAGCTAAATGAAGTTCGTAAGAGGCTGAATGAGTTACGCGAGTTAGTTCACTACTATGAGCAAACATCTGATATGATGACAGATGCTGTGAATGAAAACACTAAGGAAGAGGACGAAACAGAAGAATCAGAAAGTGATTCTGAACATGAGGATCCACAGCCTGTTACAAATATTAGGTTGTTATACTTTTTGTCATCCTAAATCTTTGTAGCTAAGTTGTTACAGGTTTCCTGAAGCAATACATTATTTCGGTCAACCAGAAGTAACTTAATTCTGTGATTACATTAACTTTCCAAAATTTTTAATTTGAAGTAGCTTTCTTACACAGATGATTAAAAATAATCTTGTCCTTTGTAACTTAGCTATATAGCAAATGTAAATGAGATTGGACAGTTAGAAAATCACTATAAGAGACTACAGAGATCTGTAGTTCCTTTTTGGGCTTAAGCACTGAATTATGAGTGTGGAATTTCACTAGAAGGTTAACAGGCCTAGACTAGAGAACTAGAATTAAAACAAACGTGAGTTTAGAGAGGCATTTACAGCTGTAGTCTAACAGAGCAACTGTGTGCATTAAGGATCTTCACTGTGCAGAAATGAATACTAATTTAGATATGAATCATATAAAACTTTTATAATATAGATATATACCTTGAAAGCCTCTTGTATTGTTGTAGATATAGCAGGCAATAATTGATAGCTGATTCTGATTGCTGAAAAATAATTTTAAAAAATCTATTGGAGAGATGGATATTGAGACACTCCAAATGTGTGGACTGATTTTTATATGGGGGTGATTTTTTTTTTTTTTTAAAAAAAAGGGTGAGGACACCTTCCCATAAAAGCCAGTTAATAAAATGGCTGAAGTAAAATTCCATCGATACCAGTTCCTAAGAAGTTAACATGACTAATGCATTTTACCCTAGAAACCCTCAAGGAATCAGTAGTTGGAGTGAAATAAATAGCAACTCAAATGTACAATGTGGAACTAATAACAGAGATGGAAGACATCTTAATACAGACTGTGAAATAAATAACAGATCTGCTGCTAATATAAGGAGTCTAAAAATGTCTTCTACTCTAGGTATGTTCTAAAATCTTCTAATAATTTTAAGTCTTAGTGCAAATGATTCTGATAGATGCACAGAATTTGGGAGTACTTTGATGAGCAAAATGTTCAAGAGTCTAATCATTACGCTGATCTCTTTCTGAAGTCCAGTAATTACAGTGGACTTTAGAAGTTCAATGTGTCATTGGTACTGTTTTGTTTCCTCCTCTCCCCGCCTCCAGACTGTCATAATAGGGAGGATGACAAAGATATCGACCTACCCCAAGGTGAAGATGAAGTGGAAGAAGATAGAGTTAGTGAAGATTCCGTATCTAGTCACAGAAGCAGCCTCGGTGATGCTGCTGGAGACGCTGAGTTTGAGCAGAAGATCAATAGGCTTATAGCTGCAAAACAGAAACTTAGAGAATTACAAAACCTTGCTGCTATGGTGCAGGTATTTTATGAATGTAAATCTGTGCACAAAAATGTAGCATTCGTTATTTCATGTAATGTATAACTTGTAATAGGGAAAAATACTCTGCTTAGTGTAACACTTAAAATGCTCATTTTTAGGCTGGGAAAAAAGAGATACTGTTTGATTTTTCTGAAGTGAGGGGTGATACTTCCTGAAGTTCAAATTCGAACTAACCTAATGCTAACCTAATAGCCTTAATACTTAATCTTAGCATGGGGTTACAAAATATGAACCAAGAAGTCTAATTTTTTTGAAATAATATTGGTCTACGTTTTTAAGCTTACAATGAATATTCATCAGTTTTAGTTTTTGAATCCTAGGCTTTGCAACATGGCTCAATCAGTGAGGAATAATTACTTGTTTTATATTAAAATTTTTGGATGTTGCAGCATGTTCAAGTTGGGGTATTTTGGTTTGGTTGCTGTTTGGTTTTAAGCTGTTAATAGTAATATTTAACTTCATGACTACAGTAATGAGGCCGTCTTGTCCACCTCAGTCGTCTTCTCTTCCTCTTTTTGCCTCCCCCTTTATTTCTTGACATACCTGTGTGTTTCTGTCCACTCAGTCACAGGCACAAAATACAATTCAAGTGGTTTGTGCTTCCAGAATTAGACAAGTTATCCTGCATTTATAGTGTTTCAGTGGTGTGAGCTTTATAACTTCAAATTTTGTCATTAACTTAATTTATCTTAAAGTCATGATGCCATGAAGATGATGACTTCTCAGTTTATGATCTGAACTAAAGATAAAGCTATTCAGACTGTTTAGTTTTGAAAAATTAGTTTGACAAACTAAACTTGTTACATTTTGTCTATTAACCTGAAAATAGCATAACTGCCTTTCTGACATCCTTTCAGGATGATGATCCAGAACCTCAAGCAACAATTGTAAATGCGTCTAATATTGGTGACTTGTTTTTGGGTGAGATAGAAGAGACAAAGCAACAACCAAACAATGTCCGAGCTAGTACCAACAAGTTAAAAAAAGATGTAGGACTGAATGAAAAAGCAAGGTATGCCTTTGTGAAGGGATAGTAGAATCATGGTTTAGGCAACTTCTTGCCAAGTAATATGTGGATAACTTATTTACACAGAGAGAAGTTTTATGAAGCTAAACTTCAGCAGCAGCAACAGGAACTTAAGCAGTTACAAGAAGAAAGAAGAAAACTGATTGAAATTCAAGAAAAAATTCAAGTGTTACAGAAAGCTTGTCCTGACCTTCAAGTAGGTAGAATGTATTGCTTGCTTAAGCTGTTCAGCAATGAAACATAAAATATCTTTCACACCATTTTTTCACTATTAAAATTGGAAAAAACTTAAAATCAGTAATACTTGTGTACTGTTAGCAGCTGGACTCCTAAGCCTAGAGAAGAGCTCTGGTTATCTCATTCCAGTGTAGGCTCTTGCTCAGTGATGTATCAAGCTCTAATTTCACTGTAATTTGTCCTCAAATGCCTTAATTTAAAGTCTTCAAAGATAGAGAACCTTCTGTCTTACTTTTAGCCTGAAATTTGTCTATCCATACCTGCTAGTCACTGCATCTTCACTTGTGCTCTTAATTGTCATTTGCAGGATCTGGTATTTTGAAACAAAAAATTTTTTGTCTTGTAAGCATGATCAACACTTTGCTGTATTCAAACTTAACTGCACAGTGCTGTGCTGTTTCTCATACTCCTTGAAGATGAACTTTTTTCCTATGAATTGAGCAGTAAATTGTCAATACTGTGCATCTACAGCATTACATAATACTATATTACATAAAAATAAGTTCTGTTGATTCCTGGGTAAGTTCTGAAATAAGTATTTAGCCTTGATTCGACAATCCTTTTTCCCTGAATACTAATTCTGCTATCTCACAAAACCTGAACTGTGCTGGGTGTTAACACTACATAAGTTTTAGAAAACTACTGTGCTCTATTTTACTGTTTTGGTTTCTCCTTCAGTTATCAGCTGGCGTGGGTAACTGCCCAGCAAATAGACAGACTTCACCGGCAACCTCAACTCCAGCCATGAATGAGTGTAACACAGCTGGCAAGCCTTTACTTGAATTTGATGAATCTGTACCAGTAGGCAATGAGGTATTTCATACTTGACGTTCTGTGACTTAAAAAGGGTTTTAAAAAGAAAAAAGTTCCAGGTAACTTGGACACATTTTTAAGTACTTGGCATGGGGAGTGGAGTAGTAGTCACTTCATCAAGAGTGTGTGGAACTTCTTTGTTTCATTTCTGGAAAGAAGTAAATAGGCAGAAGATCTTTCCCCAAATAAGAGTTGTTGCCAAATACTAATGTGGAAGTTGAATGGATTTTTAATTTATACTGTGAACATTTGATAATGTATACCACAGGCAAGTCATACATGAAGAAAATGATGGCACTATTTGAAATGTAGTTTATCCTCTGTGCATCTTTCTTCCCCTTTTCCCCTAAAATTCATATCTTAATGATCTGGATATTACTTAGTCTTTCTGCAAATTATGGTAGCTTTTGTAGGGGTGGAGGGATATATGATGAAAAGTGTTTGTTGGCCAGACTAGACATCAGAAACAAATATCTGAAAAAACACCTTTTCTGACAGACTTTTTCTGTGAGTTGCATCAGCATTCTTGTAAATTTTCCTTTAGCAGTTGAGGTGAGGTTGCTTGGGCAATGCCTGTACTGTTGTCATTAAAAGCCAAATTTTCCTTCTCCAAGAAGAGAATTTCAGAACTTTGGCATCTTCCAAATAAGCATTATAGGACAACTTATCTCTTTTCACTAAATAGAAGGTCTGAATTCTTCCTGCTAAAAAGAAGCTGTCTCTAAAATGAATGTGCTGATGCAATTGCTAACACTCTACAAACAGGTTGGCATATTAATTATCAAAACATGTATGGATTTTTGTTGGAAAACTTCTTAGCTCCAGCACCGCCAGCTAGTTCAGTTGCTTTCAGGCTTGAGTATGTTTGTCACCTGCCTGTCTCTCCTAAGTCTGCATTTTCCAGTTTAGTTCACTTACACAATTGTTGTTGTATGTTATACCTGTTTACGTGCTTGTAAAAGTACCTTGCCATTTATGCTTTCACTGTATCTAATTTAAGGTAGATAAAGACCTCTTTCTACTTGTACCTTTCCCTTTATGTGCTCTTCATTGTGAGTCATGGCTTCCTTAAGTCTTGTTCAAACATATACTGCAACTTGAAGTTTCTGCAGGTTGCAGAAAATCTTTTTGTTGTATCTTCTGCCTTATCAAAGAAGTACTCAGCACAATTTTCATATTTCTCTGGAGGGTAGTATGCTGCCATGCTAAAGAGTTTAACTATTAATGTGTAAATTATGTGATAAAAACAGTGTTGAGTGAAACGTGCTGTTTTTCTTTAAAAATTCTGTCCTATAATGTTTAATTACCTTAGATCTTGCAGTATTTGGGATAAATAGCAAATACTGGATATATTTTGCAGCTTTCTGTGGTGTGACTTCAGTTACCTTTTTGTTTAGGCATTGGTATTATACTGTTATCAGTGTAGTATCAAATATTGAAATTTTAACATGCTTTAGTTTAGATTGTATTTGTTTTGTTTATATTCTAATGTCTTCCATTTTACTGCTAACAGTTATGGTCTGAGATGAGAAGACATGAGATTTTAAGAGAAGAATTGCGACAGAGAAGAAAGCAACTTGAAGCTTTAATGGCTGAACATCAGAGGAGGAGAGAGCTCACAGAAACAATATCTACTGTTGCTGCATCCGTTAAAAGTGAAGCATCAGAAGCTCAGTGTACTCCACAGCAGTGTCGGACTGAAAAGTGAGAACATGAGTCACTGTGTGTTAGTCAGCGGGAACTTCTGTTTAGTGAGATGTCAGTCTTGGGGCAGTTTCCTGTTTTCATCTGAGCACTGAATGTGATGATATAACAGAGCAGTAAATTAATGTCTTGACTACCTAAAGTGACTGTTGGCAACTTGCCAATTTTATGGATCTTCCCCACATATTTAGTCTCCCCTGCTCCAAAAATGGTGAAAAATCACCTAAGGAGAGGATAACGTGTGGAAAATGCCAAATACTCAGAGTAATTTTCTTCATCTCTACACCACTTATAACAATAGTAAAGTAATAATTTTCCAAAACAGTAAGTAATTTTATTTAATGTCCCAGTATCAGAAGAATACTAGTTTCATTTTACATTGGTGAGATAATGTTTAATTTCAGTGCAGCTTGTTTAATTGTAGATAGACAGACTTGTAATTTTCAACAGATTGTTTTAATAATTTGTCATAAACTAAAATATCAAAGTACTCCTCCCTTCCCAAACACCCCTCTTCCTCCCAATGTTCACTAGGACAATGGCTACCTGGGGAGGTTCTACCCAGTGTGCACTAGATGAAGAGGATGGAGATGAAGACGGTTATCTCTCTGATGGAGTTGGTCAGGCAGAAGAAGAGGAGGAAGATGCATCAAGTTTGAATGACAGTTTCTCTATTTATCCCAATAACAACGTACCAGAAAATGCATATTTTGTTAAAGAAAACAAGGATAGGTTAGTGGCATTACTTGTTGATCTGATGCTCATCAGAGTATATTTGTAAGAGGTGGAAGAAGCACTGCATTAACTACAAAACATCCTTTTACAGCAAAGTGAAATCGCTTTCTGCTTACTAGAGAGCTGTGTGCAGTGAGGTGCTCTTGTCTGAGTCTCTAGCTGCAATGTGTTATTATAACTAATTTTATTATTTCTTCTGTTTTCAGTCAGATTAAATGTCTGCCATTGAGCTCTCCAGTTCTGCTGCAGTAGCTCCTTATGTTCCCATGTTCTTTTAACAGGCTTAAAAGATAACCTGTATGAAATTTTTGCCGTGATATTGATCAGTCTCTTTGAAAAAAGTAATTCGGAGAATTAAACTAACTCTGAATTTTTTGCTTTCAAATTGTCTTTTGCAGCTTTGAAAACTGTTTCTTACTAGATTTTTTTAATTAACATGAATATTTTTAACACTTACTTACCTGATTTAATTTTCTTAATAAGCTTTTTGTGACTAAATGAAAATGCCATGTTAAAAGTAAAGTGTCCTTTCTTCAAACGATTTTCTCTGTTTTTGACACCAAAATAATTTTGGTATATAGTGGTCTTCTAGTCAGGAACTGGGCCTCTTAATTCTTAGCATATTATGCTTGGTGGCTTCTATTTTCGTCTTAGTATGCATTATATATCAGTAATGGATAATACCCAAAGCAAGATCCAGAAACATCCTTAGCAATTATTTTTTGACAGTGGTTGTCAGTTGGGTGGCTGTTAATTTCCATTTGTTCAGGATAATGTTGGATTGACATAATCGCATGGGTGATTATCTGGCACGTTGAAATGGCCTGTGCCAGGTGAGTAGTTGACATACAACTGAAATATAATTTAAATAATGGAAGTATCATTAGAAAAAATGGTTTGAAATGTCAGCTTTTGTGCTTATTCTCCCTTTTATTTTTCCCCACCCAGGTGGAAAAATTGCCGTCCTCTTTCAGCAGATGGGAATTACCGTCCATTGTCTAAGACTAGGCAACAGCAAAACATAAGTATGCGACGTCAGGAAAACCTTCAGTGGATGTCTGAACTTTCATATGTTGAGGAAAAGGAACAATGGCAAGAGCAAATCAATCAGTTGAAGAAACAGCATGAGTTTAGTGTCAGCATTTGTCAAACTTTGATGCAGGATCAGCAGGTAGATATGAAAAGCAGTTATTTTGCTGTTCTTACTTTGTCTTTTTTTTTTTCCCTCTTTCCAGCAATAACTTCTAGTATTGATAATTTGGTCACTGTCGTGTATTTTCTTTCCACAGACCCTCTCTTGTCTTCTACAGACTTTGCTTACAGGCCCCTACAGTATGATGTCCAATAATGTTGCATCTTCACAAGTACATCTTATTATGCATCAATTAAACCAGTGTTACACTCAACTAACTTGGCAGCAGAATAATGTCCAAAGGTTTGTTGACTGTATTAGTGTTTGACTGTGGAATTTTAAATGTTTCAGTAACAGAGAACATGGTTATGTGAATAAAAGATTACAGATACTGGTTAAATATGACACTATTGAACTTCTGAGTTGATTCAAGCTTTTGAATTGCTTTAATGCCTTTGAGATAGTTCTTCTTGGGTAATCTTTAGTGAAGAGAACCAAAAGTTGGCATCTCTTCCAAAAATTTGTTAGCTTTATGTGGCTTTTTTGGTTTAGGCTTGCTTTCCTTGAATATGTTTTTATGTCTGTAGTGTTTGTTAGACTACCTGGCAAGATTCTGGATTCTAAGAGTTATGGAAAGATGGTGGAGAAACTTTTTGTCCTTTCTTAGTCCTTTCTTAGTGTTGTCAGTCAGAATTTATGTTTACTTAAGCTCCACTTGGATGTACTACTTTTACCTTCTGAACGATGATCTTTTTTTAAAAAAGATGTAACAGTCACTTTAATTTATGGCATGAAAGTTAAAATTTGTCATCTCTGTTTTGTATTTGGTAAGTGGTATAGAGTTACTGGCCTCTTATGTAATATTTTAAAGTAGTTAATGCCACTTTTGCAACTATTTTGCGTCTTCAGTTGTTTCTGTTTCCTTTTCAGCCTGCTTATTTTTTTTTAGTATCTAGTCAATTTTTTCTTGCTCTTGCAAAGATGTTTAACTTCTGTAAACATGACCCATAGTAAAGAGCAGTGGATTTTAAAACTGTTTCTGTCTGTCACTCAGGATTAAATACAAATTGCTTTTTTCTTGAGTTTTTTTTTTTACTAGCTAAATGGAGCAGTTCTTTACATGGGGCAGATGAAATAATATGAATCTCAAATTACTTGAGTATAAATTTACAGCTTTCCCTTAGCATTCTTTTTTTTTTTCCCCCCAAGTGCTTATTTTTCCCTGTTTTCAAGGTTGAAACAAATGTTAAATGATCTTATGCACCAGCAAGAACAACAGCAGTGTCAAGAAAAGCCATCAAGAAAGGAGAGAGGCAGTAGTGCACCACCACCTCCATCTCCTGTTTTCTGTCCATTCAGCTTTCCTCCACAACCTGTGAACCTGTTTAATGTACCAGGATTTACTAATTTTTCTTCCTTCACTCCAGGTGAGTATCAGTACAGGTGTGAAAAGTAATATGAATTTCAAAAATTTCCATTTCGCCATTTAATTGAAATCTTAATATGAGCTTGCTGAAACTCTGTGACTTCTTTCTTAATATTGAAATGGTCTTAAATGAGTCCGTATTATCCTAGCAGAAGTTTGTTGATGTTTATTGCTGAACAATTGTATATTTTTACTTCCATATGGAAAGCAAGACTTTCTCTATAAGAAGTTGGTTATAGTTGAAAATACCCACCCCATAAAGCTGACATTTTAAACGTTCTTCATCCAACATGTGGAAAACAATGTTTGAAGCTTTTACATACCATTAGCAGTATAGTGTTCTTATACCTGTCAGGTGGCACTTGGTAAGTATTTCTCTTTTTCTTAGAACTTCCAGCACTCATTTTTGTCTGAAATGCTTGTAAATGGAGCATGTTACTAATGTTTCTTCCCATCAGAGGTATAGAGTAACTGTTGACTTGGATACAGGGTTTCTATTTTCATTATCAAATCTACTTTTACTGTTAAATTTGAAATAGGAAAAAAAGTAGGTATTTCACTGTATCATTAAAAGTTGTTAAAGATGTCTTAATATATTTCAGTCTTTTCAGGAAACCAGGAAATAGGCATAGACCTAGGTTGTAGCTTTCAGGTTCTAAAGTCCGTTTTCTGTTTAAGGATTATGTTATACAGAACCTGCACAGAATAGTTACGTTCAATTTGCCAGTACTGGAAAGATTCAAAAGTTAAAATAAGGGTTATGAATTTATGACTTTTTTGGCCCAATGAATGTTTGTACTGTTGTACTTGTCAGTTTGATGGTAGATGAAATATTGATAAAGTCTTCACACAGACAGAACTCTGCCTTTTTTGGAACTGACGTCATTTTTACCTTCACTTGCAGGCGCTCTTCACTGGCATTTCTTGAAGTACCTTCATCTGTCTGCTGATGTAATTGTAGTGGCATGTGTAGTATCCAGTAATGTTAGAAACGTGCATTTAAAATAAATTCTGATTATTGCAGCGCTTTCAGGGCAAAAACAGTTTTTGGTTACTTCCCCACTGTATTTTTGCTTCATAATTTTATGTTGTCTCAAATTTGACTTTTCTCACACAGGTAAATGAGGTATTATCTTCTGACTCGCTTGTTTACTTTGTAGGTATTAACTATAATCCAGTGTTCCCTTCTGGTTTTGGAGATTTTGCACACAATATTTCCCCACACAACAGTGAGCAGCAGCAGCAACATCCTCTAGATCATAATGCTTCTGGGAAAACTGAGTACATGGCATTCCCCAAACCTTTTGAAAGCAGTTCCTCTAATGGGCCAGAAAAACAAAGGTATTTAATGTCACAGTGCAACTCTCCTTTAATTGTTTTTTCCTCCCTCTCCTTCATTTTCTGGGGCTTGTGGGAATTCATCATTCTTTTAGGGAATTTATTGTAATAGAATTACAAGGTGAGCTTTACTTTTGCAGTTTCCATTTTTAATTATTTTTCCTTTTTTTCAGTAAATTAATCTGCTTTTCTGTATATTAACTAAAGTATTGTTTCATGAATATTTTAAGGTCAAATATAGTGTTGGGGTGGTTTTGTGATATGTTTTGTAAGTGGAGGAAGATTTCATTTCCTTGTTTTTTGAAATTGTGCTGTTTGAATAAATAGAGGATATAATTTCAGTGAATGCTTATATTTTGTGCTACAGTAGACTATAGTGAATGTTGTTTTAAGAAATATTTTGTCCTGTAGTACTATTTGAGTGCAGCAATAGCTGCATAAGTATATTCAGGTTGAAATCAATGAGAAATGTGAATTTCTTCAGATGTTTTCCGTTTAGAAGGGTTCTCACTAGATTTTTTTTTTAATGTTCAGTTGATGACTAAGTGACTAGGGCCAGATAACTTGCATTATCAATAAAGCTATTTGCCTGGTAATACATGCTGTTTCTAACTGATAAACTAGGTTATAACATATTGTGGCCGGTTGGTTTGTCTTTCTGACAGGAGGAGCCATAGACAACCTGAAGAGGAAATGGAAAAAAGATCAACTTGGCTTAATGATAGCCAGGAATTGAAAAAAGATGATCAGTCTCAGCTGAAAGCAAGTTTTGCAGTTTCAGTACAAAACGTTGCTTCTGGTCATAAAAATCAGTCTGATATGAGCAGGAGAAGAGAATTGGATGAAGAGTCTGTAGAGAGTTTTAGTAGCATGCCTGATCCAGTAGACCCAACTACTGTGACAAAGACATTTAAGTCTAGAAAAGCATCAGCACAAGCAAGCTTGGCATCAAAAGATAAAACACCCAAATCGAAGAATAAGAGGAAGAGTTCCTCTCAGCTAAAAGGCAGAATTAAAAACACTGGTAGGTTGTAAAGAAATCTTGGATACAGTGGCAAACTCAACTTGGATTATAATCATTACATTCCAGAGAATGTACTCTCCCTAAATGGTATCTATAATAATGAAGATAAATTACTGAAATGTTAAATCATTTTACATATAATGTAACCACATAAGGTTTTTTAGTATTTCAGTAAATAAAAAGCATAACTGATGAAGACATTATGATTTGAATGGATAATATATGCAGCTACACTGAGATTTGGAATAAGCCAAAAGAGTCTTCCTCTTGATTATGACTTCGTGTTCAAACTGGAAGACTTGCTGAGAGATGTGCTTCAGTAAAACACTGAATGAAAAGAGAGGGGCAGTGCTAGCTTGTATAGTACTGTTGCAGTCACTGAGGATTTAGTGCTACTGTATGGCTTCAGTGTACAGAGGAAAATTTTTGGCTGGGAAACATCATTGGTGTTTTGCATCTTTGAGATTGCCCTCAAACAATTTTTTTTAGAAGTAGAAACATTTTGTAAGCTATTGTTTTATTTCTTTCTTTTCGTTCCCTCCCATAAGGTTATGAAAGTGCAAGTGCTTCTAGTTCATGTGAACCCTGCAAGAGCAATAAAAGCAGACACTCTGAAGAGGTTGTTCATGCAAAGGTGTTCAGCAAAAGGAATCGGGAACAATTGGAAAAAATAATTAAATACAGTAGATCTACAGAAATGTCTTCAGGTATTCTTTTTTGAATGTCAGTAATTATTTTTGTGAACATCTCTGAGTAAAGGACCTCCATACTTAGTTGCTAGCATGTTATTTAAAAGCAGTGTATTATGACAGGATGACGATTTTTAGCCTGTATTTTTAGCATGTGGATTTTGCTTTTTCATTTTGAAGGATGCTGTAAGCATAAAAGTGTGTAAAAAATTGGGTATTGATTGCTTTTGGGGGTTTTCTGTAGATTAGGTACTTGATTAAAATAATTTAGAAACAAGCGTGTTACTGTAAAACAACCAAAAACCTAGCCAACCAAAAACCTCACCCATTTGTTGGTGTTTTTATGGAAAGTAACTGCACAACAGATGAAACTTTGTTTGGTATTTAAACTACATCCTGTGCTGCATACATGTTTTCTTTCTATTCATGCTTAAAGGAGCTCTATCAAATATCATTCAAATTCATTCTTATAACATCACATAAACCCTTACATTTTTGCCATCTGCACTGCTTTTCTTGCATCTAGATCATAAAAATATTCTCTTCTGTGTCTTTTTAGGTTCTGCAAGTATCTTTGTTTTGTTTGAAAGATGCAGATATTTTGGTCATTGTAGCACAATGTACAGCTTTGTCAGTGTAGCTGTGTCCACACTAAGAGCTGTTTATTGGTATACATAATAAACTTTTACTAGTCAAGTTCTCACAATAAGCAGCTTTGATGTGGTTTGGATGACTAAGCAGTCTTCCTCCTGCTGTTTTGTATAGACCCTGTCTTTATTTCTGGTGCGCATTTTTGTGTTTATCACTGTCTATCCCCACTTTCCTACAGCGCATGCTAGGAGAATTCTGCAGCAGTCTAACAGAAATGCATGCATTGAAGCTCCAGGTAATGCATTCACTGCTTAGCTTCAACAATGTCCTATTACTTTTTTTTTCTCTTAGCTTTGGTTCTATAACTCAGACTGTTTAGCAGATGTTCAAACTTAGTACTATTGCAGCACCTTTTCTATAAACAAGGCAAGAGAAGTTACTTGTAACTTGCAGGAAATGCAATATGAACTACTTTGAATTATAGTTGTGGAGAATGTATTTACCAGGTTCTTGGTTAGTCACAGTTACAAATAGAAAATATACAAGTAGGTACTACAGCAAAAAAACTAATTTTAGTAGGCATTTCTAGTGTGTTTAAAAGCTACTATTACATTTTATTACTGGGGGAAGGAAGTGATTTCTGGTGGCTTATTAAAGGTCGAAAAAGCTTGCCTCTGCTTAAAAATACTGGTAAACTATTTGCAGATAATCAAATTGCACAGTAACATTTGCTGTATTGCTAATCACTTCATTAACTTGAATACTAACAAATATGCATCTGTTAAACTAAGCTGAGTTTTCCAAATTTAGGTTTTTTTTCCATTCAACACTTGCCAAAATATGTATGTAATAATATAACTGTTGTGATGTGAGAGTAATCCTTTATTTTCAAAGGAATACGAGACTTACTAGGGAACATATTGTCTTCTCATACTTTTGTAATAGAGCTTAAGGCTAAGAGGTTTTATGTAGGCCTCAGAAGTGATATTAGACATGTATAAGAATGTTGTGTTTATGCTTGTGTGGGAAGGAGTGGCTTTCTCGAATTCAGTCTAGACCTTTCTTGATGTTGCTACTTCTGTTGCAAAAGTGTCAACTATGTGTATTATATAAAATTGAGACCTTTGGCTACCTTGTTTGGAATATCTTCAAACTTCATTTTCAGCGTTGAATACTGATTCTGAAAGCAACATTGTGTGTACAGTCTTCTCTTTTTGTTCAGAATTGTAAAGAAAATTATTCCTATGAATGCTTTATATTTTATTTCGTATGTAAAGGATTGCATAAGGTATTATTTCAGAATGTTTAAATCTTTGTTGCCCTTCAGGAAATGAGTAAGCTTTAAGAAAGCAGCTATATAATGGAGTCCACAATGATTGAGAGATAATTTTTGTACATGTAACTCACATACCTAATAGGCAGTTTTCTTTCAACTGGATGCATGTCAAGGACTTAATGAGTTCCCTTTTTTCTGCAGAAACTGGTAGTGATCTCTCTATGTTTGAAGCTTTGCGAGACACAATTTATTCTGAAGTGGCAACACTTATTTCTCAAAATGAGTCTCGTCCCCACTTTCTTATTGAACTTTTCCATGAGCTTCAGCTGCTAAATACAGATTACCTGAGACAAAGGGCTTTATATGCTTTGCAGGTATGCACAAAATTTTTGATCTTTTGTATGAATCAAACAAATCTTAGATCCTTTTTTACAGTATAGATTTATTATCTTTTCCAGGATATAGTGACCAGACATTTATCTGAGAACAATGAAAAAGGGAAGGGCACAAAATCACTGAATTCTGCAGCATGGATGGCATCGAATTCTGAACTCACTCCCAGTGAAAGCCTTGCTTCTACAGATGACGTAGGTTTTCAAGTTCAGAAGCTACTTTACTGTCAGCTTCTCCTATCTTTTCAATTTACATGCATGTTTGTGTACTGAAATATTCATTCTAGCAACTGAATTTTTCTAAAATTTGTACCGACTTACACAGATTTTTCTAAATAAAGAAATGCAACAAAATCTTAATGCAAAAGTGATTAAACATAGTAGGATTCTTGATGCTGGAAATGAGTGATGTGTCAGGAAGGAAAAGAACATGCAGAGGAGCACAAATTAGAAACGGATACTCAAAACCAGCCAAAATGCTCTTGTGAGTAAGGTCAGGGCAAGTACTGATCACAAGATTGCCAAGGAATTTTTGCTTTTTTGTATTTAAGAAATCACTGATGCCTCTGTACAGTTTCTTACGTATTTTATAGCTAAAGTATTTGAAACAAAGATGGTAGAATCACATGATGGATTTATATCCTGAAAGTAAGGTTGTTCCCCAGTCAAGCAGCCTGGTGACAGGTCTTGATACCACAGTATGTGGCTGAAAAGAATTGCTGGCTTGTTGACACATCTGTGAGACAATGGTGATTTCCTGCTTTGTATTCAGTTCTTGGTGTTTTTTAGGAAACTTTTGTCAAGAACTTTTCTACAGAAGCATGTCAAGATGGTGAACAAAATGATGCAGACAATGGGAGTACTATGTCTACATCTTCAAATTTTGAACCCTTTGCCACTGATGACCTTGGTAAGAATGATGTGATTTACAGTGTTCTAAGTGTTCCTTTCTCCCTTCTGAAATGCCTGCAATTGTCTACTCCTAAATAATAAACTGTTCTTTGCTTTTTAGTGTGTAACCACGTTTTGTAAAACACTAAGAGAAATTAGCCACTTGTGAAAAACTTTGAGTTGATCAAAGTGTGTAATATTATAACTCAACTACAGGTATATGTAGATGTCAAAACTTGTGGCTTTTAATTAATTTTTATCATTGTTTACTTGTTTATCGATTGAAAACTTTTTATTTAGATTAAAAGGTGTTTTTATTCTAAATATAGGCAACACAGTGATTCACTTAGATCAAGCTTTGGCTAGGATGAGGGAATATGAGCGTATGAAAATTGAAGCTGAAAGTACCCTTGACTCTGAGGGCTGCTCTAGTAATTTTCAGGGTGCTTCTGCTGCTAAATTAGAAGGTATGCACATATATACATATTTTGCTTAGTTTCAGAAAATAATTATTCTAGATATCAAGAATCATTTAATTGGCTGACTTGCTTTCCTCTTCATTTATATTGAAAACTTAGTAGTTTCAAAGGATCTTTACATACTTAAGTAAATATGATTTATTTTTTAAAAGGGAAAATAAATGTTTTTGAAATTAGTATTTCTTTAATAGTAACATTGAATAACTTAAATGTGCTTTTTTTATTAATTGAGGTCCAAGTACCAGTGAACATCTTCCTGTGCCACAATCGAGTGAAGTTTCTGCTGTTCCATGTCCTCGTATAGATACCCAGCAGCTTGACCGGCAGATTAAAGCAATTATGAAAGAGGTCATTCCTTTTCTGAAGGTAAGAACTCTTTTCAGTAATGTGTGAATTGGGAGAATAGGAAAAGGGCCTGCATAAATGCATAGAACGTCATTATTTAAAATTGATAACTTGCATCTTAGCAACAGCTGTCAATAAATATGTGTTAAGTTGCAGACCTTGCTGAGGATGACGTAAGGATTAAATAGTCCAACAGAAAGATTCTGTGGAGTTTTTAATAGGAGAAAGAAATGGTAATGTGTGTGGATTGCATAGGGCTGGTGGACTTGACATCAAGAGAAATGGAGGTTTCTTGGTTTGGAGCTGACCAAATCAAATGGAAATGTTTGAGAATGTACCTCTGAAATATTTGCTGCCTTTTAGCAAAGAGAACTGAGGTAATTTTAATTAAAACTGTTACATATGATTTAACCTGAAATATCGTTGAAGAATAGCTCTGTGAGTTCTTGAATTATTTTTCTCCTGTTTACAAATATCTTTAAAGTCGCTGAGAGCTTGTAAACTTCTTTGAACACAGAGGAGAAATGCACTACTTTAAAGAAGGAGAAATAGTCACAGTTCACTCTTTGCAAGGTTAAAGAGCAGAGAAGATTGTGTTGTAAGATGCTTAAGTAATCTCCCTGGTCCCTTTTACAGCATGTGCAGTATATAAGCTTAGGTTTGTTTAATAAGGTACTTAGTTGATACTAGTTTTAAAAACTGTGTATATTGTTGACATGCCACAGTCTCAGTGCCTGAAGACTTATATTTTGTTTGCAGTTTTAAGGAAGCTTACAACAGTAGATATCTTAACATAAGTTTTAATATATTTGAGTACACAGCCACAATATATGAAGACTCTTAACTTTGTCCAAGCATTAAAAGATGGCATGTTTAATGTATGGAAAAGTGAGATAAAGTTTTGTGTGTCATGGCCAGTCAGTCGTTAATGAAGTAGGGTATCTGCTGTAACTGTGTTCCAGTTAGTTTGTTTTGCGAGATGGGTTAGGACCTGTTCATGTTGTTCCTTCAGTGGACGGGTGATTTCTTTTTTATAAATGAATTTCAGTATTTGAGTTGATGGCTAATTTTTTTTTTTCCAAGTGGTAACTAAGCTCATTGTGTGATACTTGCTTAGGAACACATGGATGAAGTATGCTCTTCTCAATTACTGACATCAGTAAGACGTATGGTCTTGACTCTTACACAACAAAATGATGAAAGTAAAGAATTTGTGAAGTTCTTTCATAAGCAGCTTGGCAGTATACTTCAGGTTAGTAGTTTTTCAGTGGTGTTTTGCAACACTATTGCAACTTAGATAATGAGCAACAGAGGAACCAGCTTCCCTGAAGTTGTATTTTACAACTTCAGTAGCATAGCTGCTGCTGTTCTTCTTCAGCTTTGATACAGCAATAAGGTATTTACTTTGTTACCTAAAATTAAAGCTTTACCGTGCACAGAACTTTTCCACTGCTGCCAGATAGTGAGAGGTGTATGCACTGCCTGTGGCTGTCTTCAAGGAGAGCTCTGGTGATGCTCTTTGTGGGCATTTTGTGTAAATTCCTGATAATCAACAGACCGCTCTTTCCCCCTCCCCCCTCTTTCCCCCTTGCGTGCTTTGTCACGCTCTCTCTTTTACTCTCTTTTGCGCTCTCCCCCTCGTGCACGCTCTCGAGCGTGCGCGCTCTCTCTCTCTCCAAGTACAGAGTTTAAATCAGTAACTTGGTAAGTTCTGTGTTATGTGACTAGAGGTTCTATTTAAAATCTGTTTAAGACACTAAACCATTTTTTTTTTAAATGTAGGAACTATTATATACGTAACTAATTTTGAGTTATGAGGAACATGACAAATACTTAGTCTTTGAGGTTTGAAAGCCTGTTCCAAAAACTGAAGAATTATTTCTCTTCACAGGATTCACTGGCAAAATTCGCTGGTAGAAAATTAAAAGATTGTGGGGAGGATCTTCTTGTGGAGATCTCTGAAGTGTTATTCAATGAATTAGCCTTTTTCAAACTCATGCAAGACTTGGACAACAACAGTATTTCTGTAAAGCAGAGATGCAAAAGAAAAATAGAAAATACTGAAGTGATGCAGTCTTATGCTAAAGAGGTTTGGTTTTTTTAGACTTTTGAAAAATACGGCTTTTTCTGAGTTTCCTAAATATTTGTATTTCCTAAACTACTTTGATTACCATAGTTCATACATTGGTTTTTGTTTGTTTGTTTACAAATTAGGGCTGTGTAGTCACAGTTTTGCTTGTATAGAAGCATGAACTTGTTTTCCTCAGTAAGGGAGATGTCCTGTATTATAGATGAATGTCTGTTATAGATAGCTAATTGTGTAGACTGGTAATTTGGAGGAAATGTGTTTTAATGGTTACATATGCACATAGGAGGAATAGTCAAGTGTTGAAATAGTATTAACATCTGAGGCCATTGAGTGGTGGTTGTCATTTAACCCCAGCTGGCAGCTGAGCACCACACAGCCACTTGCTTACTGCCCTCTGGTGGGATGGGGGAAGAGAATCAGAAAAGTAAAAGTGAGAAAACTTGTGGGTTCAGATAAACACAGTTGAACAGGTAAAGCAAAAGCCACGCATACAAGCAAACCAAAACAAGGAATTCATTCACTGTTTCCTATTGGCAGGCAGGTGTTCAGCCGTCTCCAGGAAAGCAGGGCTGCATCACACGTAGCAGTTACTTGGGAAGACGAACACTATAACTCTGAACATTCCCCCCTTCCTCCTTCTTCCCCCAGCTCTTATTGCCGAGCATGACATCATATGGTATGGAGTATTCCTTTGGTCAGTTGGGGTCAGCTGTCCCAGCTGTGTCCCTTCCCAGCTTCTTGTGCACCCCCAGCCTACTCTCTGGTAGGGTGGGGTGAGGAACAGAAAAGGCCCTGACTCTATGTAAGCATTGCTCAGCAATAACTAAAACATCCCTCTGTTACCAACACTGCTGTCATCACAGGTCCAGTACATAGCCTCATATTAGTTCTTATGAAGAAATTTAACTCTATCTGAGCTAAATATTTTGGCATATGGGGGTCCCAGTTCATTATCTCTCCGCTTATGCTTACAGCTTGCTTTGCAGTATCTTAGCCAGGCACAATCTTTACCTAACTTGAATAAGTCCTATGAAGTCCTCAAATAGTTGGCTTGTTGGCATATGTAGAAAGTATCACTTTCTAGACTTGGAGTGTAAAATACATATATAAACTTTTCAGAAATATTTGATAGTGTAGTACATACTCTGTTCTAAAAAAGCAAGTTTTGGTTGGGTTTTGCACCACTTTATTAAAGATGTTGCATCACCATTTTTAATTTTAGTATTCCGTTTTTTAGGAACGTAGTTTTTTTTAGTTATATGAACTGTTTACAAAACAGACACTAAATCAGATCACATTCATATACTTAAATCAGTCAGGTATCTACCTCAGTGTTTTTTCTTGTATATTATAGCTATGACTTCAGTGTCCTTTCAGCTTTTTTTAGAAGCATAAACACCAAAGCAAACCCTTAACTCATTCTTATTTTAAAATATCAATGAAAGTTATTTTGTGAGTCTGTCATAAAGTCCTATAAGTAGTTTTAAGTATATCATCAGCTATATTTCAAGATAGTTCAACCTAGATATACCAGTAATATGGCTAGTGTGAGAGAGACTGTGGAGTGCCTTGTAAAATGGCCAGAGAAACACTCTGAACCCATAAGGATTTGGACATTACTTCCAATTTTATCTGAAGTTACTCATTGGGCCTTTGTTACATAAAGGATTGGTTTATGCACTGCTATGAGAATGTGTAGAGCTGATTTAGAACTGGCATTTCTTCGCTCCTGGAAGACGGAGAATTATGGTTACAGTTAATGTTTGCCTTGTTGCTGTGGCAGCAGTTCAGATTCAACAGAGCCAGAGATGAGCCAGAACTAGTAGGTCCTGGTTACTTTGTACGGACCTGCACAGTTATCTCTATATGGTCTTCTCACAGCTTTCAGATCTGGGATCCTGATGCAGACACATCTGAGTTTGCTCGAATTTGTGGCTGTCTTGAGTCCAGTAAGCAGACTGGTTTTGGATTCCAGACTGAAAAACACAGCGCTCTGTCTTGACCAGAGCTGGTATATCTAATTTTATATGTTAAATAAGACTTAACCACAGACTGGAGAATTAGCCCATGTAAACATAATTGTTTAAATAAAAAGGGCTAGCACAGTTTTTTGTAACGTTTTGCAACTCCAAAATTTTGAAGACATCTGTGTAAACATCTCTTGTAGTATAGAAGTCCCTGTGGCTTACTGCCATTTTGAGATAGCAATTCCTGGTAAGATTGGCATTTCAGCCAGGCTTTCATGAAGCCTTAGTTTGGTTCAGTATTTCAAGGTTATTTCAGTTTAGAATTGAAGACAGTTTGTGTTTTTTCTAGGCAAAAAAAGGTCTCCAGGTGGATGTTTGTTCATCTCCTGAAGATGTCGATGAGGACAAAGTATGTTTATGCTTCTCAACTGTCTTTATTCCTCAGATAATTTCACAGATCACTTAGTCTTAATGTTTTCTGTCATATAAATCCAGTATCTGTAAGCAGCCCATTTCCTAGTGTTTATAAATTTGTTAAACATTATGGCTTTTGTCTCCTTTCTGTTACTTTCAGCGATGTACTTCATCAAAGTAACAAAGTAAATTATAATTCCCTTTTTTTTTTTTTTGAGTTGACAGTCTGGAAATGACTACCAAAAATCTGCCTTCATCAATAAGTCTTTTGTTATTATATGCATTCAGTAAACATGACTTGGATATCAGTTCCTTGGTTGCTCTTGTTTTTATTCCTGTTTCTACCATTACCAGTGTAAAGATGGTTTGATGCATTTCTTATAACACATTATCTTTTTACCTTTCAAGAAGTGCACTCAGATCCACAAAGATAATATTGAACATGCTTTTCTATGTATTGTCGGTGACCTTTATATTGAATGAGCCTTGCTTTAGGATTGACAATTTGAAAGTCTAAAAACAGCAGAGTTTATGTTAAAGGCTACGCAACTGAAATGGAATAATTTGTGATACTTGCTGAGCAGCTTTAGGGTAGGATCTTGTTTTTTCTTTTTTCTTTAAAACACAGAAAATTAAAACACAGACCTGTTCCGAAGGTGTTTACTGTGGGGCTTGGTCTCGGGCTGTTGCCTGGATTTTCAGCTCAGAGCATTGAGAATGTAGTCATTCCTTGAAGAATTAAATAACAAGGACAGTAAATACAGATGATATTTAATTATTTTTAGCAATTAACTTTTTTAATGGTACAGAATAAGTTGTTTTACTTTTCATCTTAAGGAGAAGGCAGATGTTCTGATTTGGGACAAATGGTACTTGAGGTCCTCAAAGTCTGTGTGTGCTCTGAAATATTAAATGTTAGGGCCCCAAATGTCTCCCTTTTCTCTTTAAGTTTGTTTTGAAAACCATTAAAAACATTGTCTTTGGGGAGAGGGGTGTATATGAAGTTTTGTATTTTCCGCTGGAATGTTCAGCTTTTTCCAAACGAGGGAAAGATAAGTAATGTACTAAGTAGAATGTCAAATGCTTTCCTAAATAGGCGTAGGCATATGTATGGGCATAGGGCATAAAGCCAGTGCTTTCTTCTAGGGCTTAGAGCTTTTGTCACACTGCTTTGGAAGTGAAAGTGGGAATCTGCATATCACTTCTTATGGTAGTGTAGAAAAGTCCTTGCAAAATTTGAAGCCAAACTCAGGGCTTTACTTGGGGTTCATATAGACCGAGCAGAATTCTCTCACCCAAGGCATTTAGCAAAACATTCAGTAGAAAAGCTGCTGAGTAGCTATTGCCAAGGAAATGAGAAGTAGCAGTTAAGAATATTCCTAATTTTTACTAGAGATTGTTTAGGAAAGGCAAGGAAGTCACTAGAAGGTAATAACGCAAGTGCGTCTGTCTTCCTTGTGATAATGACAAATCTAATTTAAAGAAATCTTTTTTTTTAAAGCTAATATGAAGCTAGCATGCTGATCAGTGTGAGCCTTTTCAAATAATTAAATACGCAGTTACAATGTAGGTGATAGCTATGTGTGAGCAGTGCATGATCTCTTATAATAGATTCTGATGCTCTGTTTCAGGAGTAGCATTGCAGTATTTATTTCAAGGCCTGAAGGACTTCGTAAACATTAGTTTTTTAGTTTGTAGATTTTTGAGAAACAGAGGTGACTCCTTGATGTAAGAAACCATAACTTTAAATATAGATAAACAAACATGAAATCGCACAGTATGCCTTGTTTTCCTAGGACAAGGATGAGACTGAAACTGGTAAACCGGTACAGGACTCAGAAATGTATGATGGTAATGGAGTTACTGGAAGTATTAGGTCTGATGCGTCTGATCAAGAGGAAGATGAGGAAAGTGAAAGTGGTCCAGTGGCAATAAGTAAGTGATTTTTATAGCTCATTATTCAATGCTTTCACTGTAGTTTTGACCAACCAATTTTACAACAGGATTTGCGTGAAGTATGGCTGTGTAATACCTTCCCTCACAGATTTTCTAGTCAGGTCTTTTCCAGTGAAAGTTTTCCAGTACTCTATAGTATCATGTCAAGGGTTAAATATTCCAATTAGAGGAGCTTTTGTTCTTTGTAATCAGTAGGTCTGTAGAAACACATATTGGTATCAGATTCATTGTTTAAGTTACATACCTTGTCTCAGCTAAACTTAGAAGTTTCTCAAGCAAAGGATGTGAAAGCTGCTGAAATTTTTTGCAGTTTTGCATTTAAATAGTGATTTTTTTAATATGCTTCTCTTTAAGCTTGCATATTTTTAATTTTTTTTCTTGTCCTGTTTGTCATCTTACACTAACTACTCATGGCTTTGTTTCCCTTGCATTTACATTCTTCACATCAACTCGTTTAATAACACAGATATTTCACATCAACACAGTGGTGTTTGTGGTAATATAGCTTATGTGGACCATATGGATCTTTGAAAATAAGTCATCACTGTATCTTAATTTCAAAGAATGTTTTGAAGTATGAGTTATAACTGCTAGTTGCAGTAAATTCCCAAAAGGGATTTGGATTTGTAAATCCAATATGAAGGTGGTTTTACATTGATTTGCTTTCAGGTTTATCAAAGGCAGAAACCCAAGCTCTGACTAACTATGGCAGTGGAGAAGATGAGAATGAAGATGAAGAAATAGAATTTGAGGAAGGACCTGTTGATGTGCAGACATCACTACAAGCCAGCAGTGAAACAACAACTGAAAATGAACAGGTATCACCGAAGTTATAAACACAGAACAAACCTAAGCCATTGCATAGCGTTTTCAGACAAATATCTGTATATAACATTTCAGTTTTTCTTGTTGCACTGTTTTCACACTAACAAAAATAGAAGAATGATACAGGAAATTACATTAAAGCAATAGCTGCTAAGTAAAAAATACCTACTGCTCATTCCCCACCTCAATTTATTATTGGTATGGCTGATGCCAAAACGGACGGGTGGACACACACAAACCTAATGTTTAAATCTGCTATCAGAGAGAGGAAATGTTAAGCTGCAGTAGAAGAGATCAACTTTAAAAAAAGCATTAAGTTTTAAACCATTAACTGGTTCTTCCTCTGTTTGCTGACATCAAGTTTTAATTGGGCTTTCCTTTGCAGAAGCCATTGACTCTTGTATTCTAGCATGTCTTTGATTTGTCTTTCCTCTTCATCATATAATACATTTTTCTAGAACAACAGTGAAATGTTACTGGTTTCTATTGTCATTTTACTGTTAGTTTCCTTAAAAACATTTGGATGTGTGAGACTTGATTCTGGAGATTTGTCAATTCTTTACATTTCAGTAACTAAGATTGACTTCTGAGTCTTTTGAAACTTTGGTTTACTCAGCAGAATCATTAAGGTTGGAAAAGACCTTTCAGATCATCAGGTCCAACCATCAACCCAACACCACCATGCCCACTAAACCCTGTCCTGAAGTGCCACGTCCACACGTTTTTTGAACATTTCCAGTGATGGTGACTCCACCACTTCCTTGGGAAGCCTGTTCCAATGTTTGACCACTCTCTCAATAATGAAATTTTTCCTAATATCAAGTCTAAACCTCCCCTGGCGCAACTTGAGGCCTTTTCCTACTAAGAGCTACTAACATATAGGCAAGGATGTAACTGGAGCGTTTTACTTCAAAACAATAGATTTTTTTCAGTGGAACTAGAGGGTTTACCTGGGAGCTACTACAGTGAAACGAAAATTAAATGCTTAGATAAAACACGCATATCAGTGTTAATAGTTTCTTAAAGTGTGGTTGACCATCTGATGAATAGAGAGTAGAACTTGCTATCTTTATTTCATTTCTTATATGTTAAAAGACAGAAATGTGGAGTAAGTGTACAAGTGTATTTATAGTTTGTCAAGGAAGAGTAAAAGTAGCAATAAAGTAAAGCCAATAAGCTATGAAGCTGATTAGTAGAATTTGTTCTAACTTATTTTCATCTTCTCCATTAGACTTTGAACCAAGAATTGAGTAAGACAAAAAGCAGTGAGATTTTTTCATCAGAACAAGAATCTGTTAATGTTAAAGGTAAGCCCAGTACGCAGTAACAGGGAGATTAACACTTCTATCTGAATTTGCATATTGTGAGAATTGTCTTGGACAGTGCCTGTGATATATGCAATTAAGAGGAAGAGAATCAATTTTGCAAGAGTTTACTGGGCTATTTGTTTTTTTTTCATGGTACCATATCAGTTGATTAGATATATCTGTGTTGATACAGACAAAGCAAACCTTTTAAAGAGGAAACATGGAATAATCCTGGGTAGGTAGATGTGGTCTTGATGCTTGACAACACTGTGAACGTCAGTTGATTGTTGCAGCCTTTGGCACACGAGTAGCAGAATTAATTTGTCTCTTACAATATTTTGATGTTTAGATTTGTCTAGTACTTGCTTTTTCCGCTACACCACTTACTAGCAATTGAAATCACTTTATATTTTAAAGATTTACTGCTGTGAACAATATTGTGTTGTAACTGATTAAGAACCAAGAAAGCATTTTCTGTAAAAAGGCAGAAACACTACCAAGGGGTATGAATGTTACTTATAATCTAACTGTTGTTAATGTCTTCTTTTCTTGTGTTTTTTCTGTTGCAAAAACTGGTTTTGTTCTTGGTCTTTTTTCATAGACTAAAAGCAGTATTTGAGTAGGTCCTCTGTTGCCTCAAGCATATGGCAAAACGTTAAGGAATTTATTGTTCTGTATTGTATCTCCTTATAGCTACAATGAATATTTTACAGTACATCATATAGTTCTGGAAGCTATTTTTTGTTGGTTTGGTGTTTTTTTTTGTTGTGGTGGTTTTTTTTTAAAGCTGTATCAAGTTATAAATTTTTATTTGCTGATACTTCAGTCTATGAAAGTACAAGTAATGGAAGTTTTATTTCAATCAGACTAATATATTTTCATTGCTCATTCGTAGTTTTGAATAATAATTTGTGAAAAAAAAATAATAACCTAGTATTTTTATATGCTCTAAATCTTTTACTATCTCTACGTAGTTAAAATGTAGTTTTGTGGTTTTAGGTGAACAAGATGTGGCTACACTTTTGCCTCATTACCTCAGTGTCGTGGAGAATACACCACCTTTAACAGTTAATAGCCCAGAATCCTTTGTAACAGCCAGTATGAAAACAGAAGAATCGAGCTCATCTTTGCCAGTAAATGACACTCAAACACTAGATACAATGTGTGTAGGAAACAAATCATCTGCTGCAAGTTCTGAAAGCTCCATGGCTGGCAGCCCTGATACAGAGTCACCTGTGTTAGTGAATGAATATGTGCGTATATTTCAGTTAAGATACTTCCAAGAGAAAATAGAAGCTTTCTTCTATTTCAGCGTTATTTCTAGTTTCCAGTCTTGTTGAGTTTTCATCTGCAAATTTGATAGGGGTTTTGGGTTTTTTATGTACTTTATTATAGTAGTAAAAAAACTAGTTTTGGAGTGAAAATAAAACAAAGTAGCACTTCTCTCCTAAAAGTCACTATTTTTGTTAACAGGAAGCTGGTTCTGGAAATGTGAGTCAAAAATCTGATGAAGATGACTTTGTGAAAGTTGAAGACTTGCCCCTTAAACTTGCAGTGTATTCAGAGGTATTTTGCTATTGCTTGTGGGGTGATTGTTTAGAAGTGTACACCCTAAATGTCTTAATTTTCTAGACAGCAATAAGAATTATCCAGAATTTTGAGTTTTACTTTATCTGTTACAAAGGCAGATTTAGTGAAGAAAATGGCAACAGAGGCCCAAACCAACAGTTTGTCTGATGAATTACTGGATGGAGGTGGAGCTCAAGATCAAGAATTAGTAGGAGATGCCCAGACTCTGAAAGAACCTGGTAAATTTTCTAAATGCTCTAGACCTATTGGGAAAACACTCTGAAATGGCCTAGAATTGAAATATCTTGTTATTACTGATTGAAGTAAGCTGTTATCATGGTGCTGAAAGAATATAATTTTTTATTATCATGCATTTGAAAATGATTGATTTATATGAAGGGATTTTGCCTTCCTGGTCCCTTCTACATACTTCTGTTAGATTCTGTGGCTAATAAAATTATAAAAATTAACATATTTAAAATGCATGTTATAACTTAATGGTTTTGAACTCTATTTTTGTAATAGAAAAGTCCAAGAGACTTTTCAGAATAGTAAAATATCTCTTCAGGGGAAAGAAAATTATTTTTTATATGAAGCATACCCTGAAGTAGAATAAACTTTCAGTGTGTATGACAGCAATAAAGATTTGTCACTTTCATGAAGAAGTATTTATGCAGCAACAAAAACTTAAATGGTAATGCAGGTCAAAAACTTTTCTTTTTTTAACATAATGTTGATATTGTGACACAAATTATGGTGTTTTTGAGGTTTCTGTTCTATTGTTAAGCTTGTAGTTCTCCAGTGGAGAATATAGTAATGGCATATATCAATACATGAAGCAGGTATTCTGATGGTGGTAGTTTCCTGCTAGTGTAGCTAGTTCCAATTCCTCAAACAGTATAAGCTGATTGAAAATGCTTAATTTTTTAATGCAGCTGTAGTGACAGCATAGGATTTTCCAGAATAGCATGGGAAGGAAAATGCCTCTCTCCTTCCATTTCATTCACTGCCTATTCTACTTGTCCTAGCTGTGCTAGCAGAAGTCTGTCGTGTCAGTTTGGTGAATACTGATGCATATACCTGGCATGGGAACAGTCTGGCTAAGAATGCCATGCCACACAAAATTAGTAGCTAGCAACTAAGCCATTCTTCATGTCTGTATGTTCAAGTAAGCCATGGCTCAAAAGGCTTGTGGGAAAAAAAGGTGAGGATGCAATATTCATCAAGGTGCTTTAATGGATAATTACAAGGAGTTGAAATGTGGTCAAGAGCTGTGTTTGATGCCTTGTGGCTGTTAGAAAATAATGAGTATGCTCTTATTTTACAGAAACTTTTGGAGCTCAAAGTGCATGAGAATAACCTGAAGATATCTGCATTTATAAACTCCATGTATACAAATGCATATAGAAGATCAGCACTAATCACCCAGAATTCTGGAAGTGTATAAAAATGTAAAATCTTTGACACACTGCCTCTTAGGATAGGTATGCTAACTTCTGCCTGTGGCAGTTTGAACAGCTGGAACTGAATCATCTTCCATTCAGTTTTGCTGCACTGTTATTTTTCCTGTCTTAATCTTTTTTTTATTTTTTATTGTGACTTGTTTAGTAATTTTAAAACTGTTCAAAATGGTAGTTTTAAATAAAGTTTGGACTTGTCTGTAAATTTGTCTTTTGAAAAATTTTCCTCTGGCTTACAAAATGGTATGCAGAGTTTGTTGTTGGAAGTTAACTGACTTTTAAGTGTTGGCATGCTTGTAGCCAGCTGTTTGTTACCCCTCTTCAGAGAAACACTGCTAATTTTCCTGGGACAAGTGACTCTTGTCCCACTAAGTTTCTCCAGCTTCTACAACTATGAGATATAGACACAGTATGTACCTACAAGTTGCCTCTATAGCCTAAGTGTAGCTGGGCTGTAAAAAAAAGTTCCTGTTCATGGCCCATGGAATTAATTTCTATCAGCACATTTATCTGAGGTGAAGTAAATACCCTGGTTTTGTAGTTAACTGCAGAAACCATCTGCATTTTCTGTTTTGTGCTTTCAAGGACAATCCTGTCTGAAAACTTCAGTATTCTTTCACATGTAACACTTAAAATTGCTGCAACTGAAAACCTGTAAGAATTTGTTCCTAAAGTATTTGACTTTGTAAAGGGTTTTCATGTAGAAAAGAAGAAATTTAGGAAATTACAGTTAAGTGTTTCAAAAACCAGTTAAAGGCAGCTCCTAATGAAGTCTCATGGCAAGTGTGAAATTAGGATTGTAGAAAAGTAGAGTAGAAAACTTGAACCCAAACAAAAATTTTTCTTCACTTTCTCAGTTCAGAGTTGCTGATTACATGAAGTCATAAAATTGAGCTCAGAATAGCTTATTCAGCATATCTGCTGCATTGTAGAGGTCCTGCTTACCTTAAAAAATACAAGGCTTTTCTCAAAGTAGTTAAAAAGCAGTGGTCATCTTTAATTCAGGATTTTCTTCCTTTTGAGGTTAGTATAGTAATATGGCTAGATGCTGTGGGAGACAGTCTAGTGACAGTGAAGCCTAAATATGCCTGAAGTTTGAATAAAATGAGAGTGTGATTCTACTCTGATTTCTTTCTTTAGTTTGTTTGTTTTGAGTGTCTCCAGGTTTTATGAGTAAATTTTGAAATGGCAAATTATAATCATATGCTTCTCATCTCCAAAGACTAAAGTATATGTTTGAAGACAGCTTGCTTAATTACAGAAAAGACTTTACAATTTTGAGGACAGAGGAAATACTTTGTCACAAAGGTAAAGCTCTGAAAGTGAAACAAAATTAAAGTTTTTAATCACAAGAATCATTCTGTAGACCTAAAAGAGGTTATTTTCATAACATAGAACAAGAAGGTTTGTGCATATTTGAGACAAATCCAGTTTATATCTCATTAAACTCAAAGCTCAAGACAGAATGAACACACACTGTTCTTGCCCTGGACTGGTGTGTATGAGCAATGCACTGAAATGATATTTCTTTGGTCATACTTTCTCTCTACCCTTTCTTCACAGAACCACAGAACAGTTGAGGTTGGCAGGGAGCTCTGGCAATCATCTTGTCCAACCCTCCCTGCTCAAGCAGAGCTACTCAGAGCTGGTTGCCCAGGACTATGCCCAGGTGGCTTTTGAATATCTCCAAGGTGGGAGACTCTACAACTTCTCTGGGCAAGCTGTACCAGTGCTTGGTCACCCTTACAGTAAAAAAAAAAAGTTTCCTACCATTCAGAGGGATAATAAAAGCAGACTACAAGGGCACAAATAGAATTGCTGATTAAGTTAAGCTCTCATATTCTGATGCTCATCCTATTCATACATAGTTCAGTTCAAGCAGAATGTGGCTTTACAGTGGTAGTAGAAAAGACTGTGCTTTAAAAAATTTCAGGAGAGATGAGAAGCAGTCTCTTCTGCTTAATACATTGCTTGCTTCCTCACCAATCTGAACCAAAATTAATTTTACATTTTATGTCCAGTGTTCACTTTAAAGACAATTCTGTAGAGCAATGAGTACAAAGAATTCAGATAATTTTTTTAATATTTAAGAGGCCAGAGCCAGTTCTCTTTTATAACCCAATTTAGTAACAGCTCTTCCCTGGGAGAGAGGTTGCTGTATACCACCTGTCTGTTACTGTTGTGTAGTGAATGACCTAACAAAATAGACCAGGGGCATGGAGTGAAACTAAATCACATTGGAGTTTTACTCACTTTCACCACTGGAAATATCTGCTACTTCTGGGAGGAAGGTAGAGTTACTGATTTCTTACTGTAGTTGCAACACTGCTTTTGAAACTTTTACTCAGGTCCTTATATCCCATTGTAATCTGAAATGATTCATGCTCCAAAACTATAGCATTCACAGAGTCTAAGCATTAAGACAATAGAAAACCCATAGGCACTTTGGGTTGCTTTTGCTGCAGTGCTAGTATTTTGAACTGTAACTTACTGCAGGATTACTGTCTTGCATAACAGCAAGGAGTTCAAAGAAAACTTAATCCCTCGGTGGTAAACTTTGAAGAACATAAACAAAACTAATAAACTGTCTTATTTCAAATGAAACCTTCATCCATTCTATACAAGTTTTTATATTCATACAGTTGTGTATTTATCCAAAGACAGACTGGAACATTTCTTGTCCTACTTTTATATAAGCTTCTCTCTCTTCATTTGTCATGAGGGACACAAGCTCTGGATTTTCACTAACTTCACCATACGAATGAGGCTGACCAGCTACCATTAAAATAGGACCTTGTGTTTCCTGTTCCTCCTCT
>NW_010543932.1:10658-29410 GCF_000687285.1 Phaethon lepturus | reverse complement strand
CTGCTTTTCTTGAGCACTCTGCATCTTCTTCAGACTCGCTAATATCACCACCTGATTCAGACATTTTGCTTTTGACAACAGGAGCCTGGTCTGTGTTAGACAATGACTTGGATTCATGAATCAGGAGAGTCTTGATGATTTCATTATCAGTGACAGTTTCTTTAACACTTTCTTCAGTTTCTTCAGAAGCATTTACTGCTAATATACAATACCAAGTGTTAGAGGTAATCCATATTTTACAGTTACTACCCACATCCTATGTAAATGATTTTTTCTACTCTGGATCTTCTTTACCTATGCTTCATAAGTCTCTTGAAAGTGCAGGCATTTCCAAGAGCCTTCCACTTTAAAGACTACCACAAACACTACTGCATGGTTAGAGCCAAAAATTTTAGGACCTGGTACCTGACCTCTGGCTTCAGGAATACTACCTAAACATCAGACTAAAGACTAGTTTTTAGAAACCAAGGTCTAATAGCCACTAGTGCAGAATTGAAGCATTACTCTATATTCTAAACCAAGCTCACTGCATTTTCAATAGGAAAGCTATATTTAAAGGCAGTAAGGCTGCCGAGTTTAAGTATTTGCTAATGCTTTAAAAACTTACCAACACTATTGTTTGTGGCAGTTGTTGCTCCTTCCACAGTGCTCTGTGACATCCAGACAGGTTGCTCTTTAGTTGCTTTTTCTCTTGTTTTCTTTTTGGGTTCAGAGTCTTGAACATCAATAACTAAGTTTTGGGTGTATATATTGCCAAAAGAGGAACTTCTGCTGGCCCATTTTTCAGGTCGGCTGCAGGATTCCAGCACTGTTGAGCCCACCTTCTGATCAAAGCTGAATGAAATGTCATACATTTTGGACAGGTTAAATACAGGCAAGACCCCCTCCCCTCCAATTCCCAGTCAAAAAAAGACAAAAAAAAGTATGTTCTGTCCACAGACTAGCTTTAACAAGTGCTCTATATTAAAACAATTTGCATTCCCCATTACCTCATCACAGAGGCAAGTGATTCTTAACCACTGGTTTTTGCATCATCTCTTCAGTTAGTGCATCCCTTGATGAAGCACACTGATACAGAAACAGTACTTTCTCACAGGAAGGGCTATGAACATATTAGCCAAAAGAGAAGCCTGTAAAATTACTCCTTAAAACAAAAAAGGAGCAAAAAAGGCTGCCAAAAAAGGCAGCAAAAATAAGAGTGTAAATGCATAGCAATGATTAAGAATTTCTTAGCTGTTACAGGCTTCTTCATTAAGCAGCTGACTACTGAACAAAGCAAAATACAAGTAGGAAGTAGGTTGTTAGATCAGCATTTCAAAGATGTTACAACTGGAAAGTTGTTGGGGGGTGTTTATATCAATCGGAAGTTCTAGGGTTATGTTTATACCTTTCTGATAATCCTGGTATTTCCATTGGCTCAGGCTCCAGCAAGTCATACGGCAGAACAATATCTTCAGTCTCCCGCAATAGCATGAACACAGGTTCAATCTGCTCATTGAATTTTGCTAGCAAGGTTCGAGCATCACACTTCGGAAGTGCTGAGGCATCTTCCTCTACTTCAGTGTTGCAGTAAGTGCAGCGGAAAGTCTCTGCAACATTATCCAAATTGGAAATTCTCATGTTCATAGGGTGCAAAAGATGCAAACACTAACTTCATCTTTGACATTTCAAGTTAGTCACATAAAGTTCATAGTCCCTGGCTCTGGCATCCTTTCCAGGTACTGTGACCCAGATGTTAACACAGTAGCTGTGCTTTGAGTAATGTATTGCAATATGATGCCATTTTAACTCATTTTGAAAGAGTACTCTCTACTTCTCAGAGGAGAGGAGAGAGAACCCGCAAGCTCTGATGCCACTTCTGCTGTGGGTACATTCTGTTGCCCTCAGAGGAGCCCGAACTTCCCCGTTTCCAGCACGTGAGTGACAGAACACCTCTCCTCTGCTGCTGAGCTGCAATACGCTTACTACAGTAGATGGCCGCAAACAGTTTTCTCCATCTTGTCCAACTCCTCCATCAGAGAATTGAACACACAAATGGATTAACAAATGAATTCAAAACTGAGTAAAAGGAGTACTGTGTTATCATTTCCATATGAGGAAGTGGGACTCAAAAGACTTGGATGGGTAGTCTTAACCCAGGTTAAGCATCTTGTTCCTAGCAAAGCTGAGACCTGGAATCCAATTCCCAACCCCAGCTTAGAATCAGAATAGTTTGGGTTGGAAGGGACCTTTAAAGGTCATCTAGTCCAGCCCCCCTTGCAATGAGCAGGAACATCTTTAACTATTATCAGGGTGCTCAGCTCTTATTCAAGATTATTCTTCCTCTTGCTTGGCCTGTTCCACAGAGAAGGCTTTTTCTTCTTACTGTCACCTCCCAGCTTCTCCTGTCCCAGGCCCTTGTCCACCAGCCAACAAGAAGCATATCCTAACAAACATGCTTATATTGCAAAGTTCACACAGGATCCAATTTTGTGCTATCAGAGTTATTCTTTAAGATAAGAGAAATAAGCAATATAAGCAACATACCTGTAAATACATCAAAGAGCTGATTGACTTCCAGGTCTGTGTAAGTGCTGGAGCAAGATGGACATTTAAAGGAGGACCTGGTAGTTGAATCACGCTCATCCGCTTCTATTTTCCGGCGTACATGATCCAGTTTGTATTTTACCACATCCACCAGCACCTTGTAATTGATGTAGTAGTAATTGTGCCTTGTGCTCTTCCCGTTAGGCCCTGTTTCAACTCGCATACGCAGCTTCACAAACTTGTCTGCCTTGAGCGTGTTGAGGATAGTACGCAGTTGTTTACGTTCATACTTGAGCAACTGTAACAAGTCATCTTCTTTCACACAGGGGTAGCGGATCAGTATATCGAGGGCCAGGGAGTACTCGACACCATAGAAACCACGCACTATGTATTTGGCCAGGCGCTTTAGGGCTGCCGGGACCTCTGTGGTAACGTTTTGATCTTCCATCAGGAGCTGAAACACCAGCAGAAAGAGAAGTGCTGTACAAGAAACAGAAGGGAGGTGAGCTGTAGTGAACCTTTCTTAGAGATCATAGGCAGGTGTAAAGCAGGCCATTCACTGCGCTGCACCTCTGCAAGAGGCTGCACCAAGTAGCTTAATGTAAAATCCTTAACCTGCACTTGGTGATGGGGAAGGCATCCATAGATATCAAAGATTACCTAATCTTCAGGTACAATGATTACACCTGAAATATTCATGTCCTCTTGTGTAAAAAAACACAGAAGACATTTAGGAAAATGGGTTACAGAAAGTTCATAATAATCCTGTCTTTCTTCCTCTTTCTGGCCTCACAAATTTGGAATTTGTTTCTGTGCAGTGGCTTATACTCAGCAGGAAGGAAGGACAGGCAGTGTCCTTAGCCAGCCCCAGCTCCAAAAATCAGGAGCATGGCTTTGAGTCTCCTCAGGCTCTGGAGAACAATGAGTCTTGTCCTTCTACACTGTGGGAAAATAGCCCGGAGGACAGAGGCACTATAGCCTCCAGTACGTGCCCAAAGGAAAGTGGCCATCATGTATTTCTGTCACCCAGTCCAGCCCCTCTGAGGAGCACTAAGTGCAGCCCCAGCATCTATATCAGATACAGTACCAGTCACATGCCTTAGTTTGGGCTAGCACCTCAGAAAGCACCGAGGTGCCCTTCATGTGGATTCATTTTATGTGAATGCCAGTTGGATTCTGGCACTATTAAAAAAAAAAAAAGGAACAAAACCACTTCTGGTAGAAGTGGGGGGTAGAACCCTGACACTTAAAGGACTTGTATTAGGAGCAGGTCTCATGACTGTTTTTTCTTACCCAAAGTCAAATACAGAATGAAATCATTTCAAAGGGAGTGTGATAAGTAGATGAAATCATTAAGGAAGACGTTGGACCTGAACTGTAAGCTTGGTGTTTGCTGACCTATCAATTCTCTGGATGACTCCTTATCCCAGACTGGCACTGAGTACTTGCATCTCTGAAGCCAGTAGCACTCTGAAGTGCTTCCGAGCGCTTTGATGTCAAAAAGTTCTTCAGGTCCAGAGTCTCACAACCATGTATTCAGGGAAAGAAAAGGAAAAAAAACCCCAAACCCAAACCAAAAATCTACAACCAAAAACCACCCACAAAAAACCCCATTACACCCACACAACAGACCCCCACTGCCCCCCCATACATACATACATAGTGTAAGTACCATGAATATATCCTGGGAGAAGAGTGAAAAGTGATTTTCAACAACAAATCCATAGAGGCCACTGTCCATTTGCCATGGAAATTCAGATATGCAAACCTTTGATTCATTATAAAAGGAAATGGCTTTCTTTTACAAAAATGTCTGAATTTGCCCTCAATAAAGAACATTAATGGAAAATACAAACCCTTCAAGAAGCATTCCTTTAAGCTACAAAAGAACCAAAACTACATATTTTATAGTAAAAACTACCTAAAATATAAGTGCAGGGGTCAGTGCTTTGGCATATTTGAGGTTGTATTTCTCCAGTTCATTTTGAAAAACCTCTTCATCTTATAATCACCAAATCCACAGTCTTGCAATTCAGGAAAACTGCTGTTTTTAAAAAGCTGTTATGTAGTTTTCAGTCTACAGGCAGCAGTTCTCCTTTAAGAGGAGCTTGAGACCACCCTTATGAAGGAAAGGAGGAGGAGGAGGAAGAGGACCAGCTCCCTGCAGATAGAGAAGGACTTTCAACAGGAATTTGCTCTGCAGCTGAGCTACAGTCTGCATTAAGGAGACAGGTATTTTGCTACTTATGTAGATTTTTTTTTTCTTCTAATTTTTCCAGCCGATGGCAGGTATGGACAAGATAACTTACAAGTCACATTCTAGCTTCTACCTTTAGCTGATTTTAAAGTACTTAGTTTTATGAGAGTGGGAGCTACCTTTTTACTACATTGATTATCTTTAGGATTATTCAGTAACTTAGATGCCCGAGAGGCCCTTCTGCTTATAGTTAATATGCAGCCATTATAAACTTAATCAAGGAGAGAGGAACACAATACTTTGGTTTCCCCATAAGTGGGGACTACCTTTTGGATTCTCTTTTTGCTTTGGGAAGCTTACACAGAGTTGCTTGTGTTGGCAGGCAACTACCAAAAGCAGAATTTCAAGTTAACAGGCATCATACAGGGCAAGTTCTGCAAGGTTTCTCTGAAGCCAGTTGCTTAATTAACATGTTACTTGAGCTGCCTGAGAAAGCAAACTATCTCACATTTTAAAAGACACTAAACTAGAAAGATTTATTAAAGTAGTCTTTTGTCAGACTTCACATAACCCTATAACTTGCAAATAAGTTAAAAACCTTATCATTACCTCTCTTGTATATGCAGGAAACTTCAGGCTGGTATTGTAAAAGAATCACTCCTTTCCTAAGAGCCCAAAGTATTTGCAAAACAAGCTTAAGTATTTCCCAGCCTTTTCCTAGACCTATCTGTGATAAGCCCCAATTATCGCCCAGCTGGAGCAAGTGCTTCCCCAAATCACATTTCATTAGCAGCTGAATGAATTCAGCCTTATATACATTGCATCATGATGAAGTTATAAATCTTATTGCTCAATGAAATCCACCTACAACAGGCCAGGACTGAAAATGTAAATGACTGCAGTCTTTGATTAGTGTTTCATTAGCATGACTTTAGAAGACAAAAAGTAGTATAATAATTAACTCTTTTCCTTCTGTTGCAAACCACATATTTAGCATAGGTAATTTATATAATTCGTGTTTAGAAGATTTCATAACCAAACAAACCCGGACACTTGAATATCTTGTGAAGAAAAAAGCTGGAATTAATATGTTTACTAGTTTTTGCATTTTTACTTATTAATCTTTTTAGGTGGCTTATGTCTTCAAAAGGAAACTGTAATTTTTCACTGTATTTCTCTAGAAGATAAAGTTATGAATACTATTATGTCCTTTTATGGGTTAGACATCAGTGTTTAAAAGTGACATTGAAAGCAGGTTGCCAGACACGGTACAGTCCAGGGTTAAAATGCTGAATTCTATTAGGATTGCAATCGTTGTATCCCATCTCAAATCCATCTGTCTTTCATGTGTTTTTTTACATATGCACAGTGGAGGCTGGTGTTTTGCAGCAATGTGACTGAAGTCTTCTTGGTATGTGTTGCAGCATGTATTGTGCTTTTGCTACTGCTGTTTGTTGCTGGAGCTCTGACTTCCCAACTTACCTGGCACGTGGGTCCATGGAGAGCCCCAAAGGTGTGGGAGCTTGTCTGCATGGGACAGGTTGTGGGATCGGCATCTGTAAATGTCACTACAGAAAGTAGTGCTTCTGAGAAATATCCAATACCAGAAAAGAAACCTTGTATTTTAGTAGCTGTAGCAAGGATTTAGATTTCAAAATACTGCAAAGGTTTGAAACTGTAGTTTAGAAACTGCAGGAACAGGCAATGATAAAAAAAAAATCCCTGAGATTAGCTCTGCTCTGGCTTGTGGTTTGTAGTAGCAGGGATCAGTTTCATGCCTTGTGCTGGGAAAAGCCCTGCTACTACACTTTTTTGTTCCATTAAATAAGAAACTATTTGGCAGATAGCCACAGCTGAGAAGTATAACTGGCATAAACCTTCAACTGCAAATTTAAAATATTCACACAGGCAAAATTAAGCAGATATACCTCATTCCATATAGTAGTTCTTGAGTATGCTCCTTTGTTGTCGTGTTACGCTAGAAAATGCAAAAGAGCAAGACTACTTGTTGGTACCTGTTGTGTTTAGTCTGTGGGAAATGTTTACAATGAATAATACCCGTGGGTTTCCTCGCCGAGTATTTTCAACAGGGAAAGTGTCGTGTAGCCTCAGCGCTGTTATTCATGAGACAGCCCTCAGCCTGCGTGTGGAGGTGTGGATCTGGATCAGAAGAAAACATGAAACAGCTTTCTAAATTAAGGAGAGCGATGCTCTGCTGGTATCGCTGCTTTCAGAAACGGGAAATCACAAGTGCCTGTGCAAGCTGCGGCTGACACCACCAGGGTTGTCTGGAAAAGACAGTTAACCTCCCCGTAGCAGAGATAAATCTCCATTTAGCAAAGGTACTGCTCAGCCAGGTGTCCGCCTGTTTGGTGGCTGGGAGGCAATTCTGTATGGGCCTGTGCTGTGCTGCCTTTGTCCTGCACGCTCAGAGGAGGAGTGAAAATTGCAAGCCAAAAAATAAAAAAAAAAAAAGAAAAAAGAAAAATGCATGGTTTTGAGCAGGTACTTCTGACTGTGGGTAGCCCTGGCACTGAGGGCCGTGGGAAGCGGGATTCGTGCCGGTGTGTTGTTGCGATGTTGTGTAACAGAGACGCTATTGAAAGAGGGAGCTTGAGATGAGGATAGGCAAAGTCGCTTGGCTTCGTTTCAAACCTGTTTGGGTGGCTGGGACGTTTATCTAGAACGGTATGGGCACGCACTGCACTCGCAGGCTGCTTGAGGACAAGGAGGCAGATAACCAGCTGAGCAGTCTTAGGTGGGAGAAATAAATGCAGTCTGACCAGAGGTTGGAGGAGAAAATTAGTCGGTTGCTGCTTTGGGGGACAAAGGTGTAATGAAGATCCTCACAGAGCAAATGCAGTATGCTTCACCTGTTGGCAGAGCAGAGGTTGCTGTAGATGGCCTGGTGGGAGGTTGTGATGTGCACCTTAGGCAAATGGGAGCTCTTGTAGGTTGCTTTATTATCCTCTCCAGGCCCAACAGCTGCTGTTCTGCCTCTCCCCAGCCAGGCACATGGAAGCTACGTTCTGCCGTATCTTATATTCTCCACACCAACTGATATCCAGCCCTCAGTTTAAAAAAAATAACCTCTTGTTACATATAAAATAGAACCTAGCTCGTACATTCAAGCACTGCAAAATAAGAGTAATGCCAGGATCCTAGCAACTGCCCGTATGTGACCAGCTCCCCTGCAGGGCTCTTCGTCGCACAATTGCACTTCTCCTCTTTTTCCCCATGCTGGCCCTTTCACAAAGTCCCTGCCTCAGCCAACACGTGGGGTGTTAATGTTGAGCACTCAGTGTGTGGCCCTCAGCCCTGCTTATTTTGTGAACCATACAAACTTTGCATTGAGGTGCTTCGTTTTCCAATCAGTTTTCCTATGGTACTCTCCCTGTATTACCTAATTCCACTATCCTTGGTGGTATCAAACTATATCAACTTTGAGGGCTTTAGACCTCTTTTCAGATTAGTTTCTGTTGTAATCTCATGCTATTTAGAAAGGGAGAGGGTATTGTGCCTGAGTTACATATGGAACTCTGAGAATTTGAAACCAAGATGCCGGCTAATTTTGAGAACCTGAACTGAGATGTAAAAAAACAGGGTATGTTTTACAGTTCTTTATGAGATTACAGCATAGCTCCCTCTGTCTCGATTGCCATTGTGATTAGTACTTCCAAAACATGACCACCAGCATCACAGATAGGGTACTCGCAGAACAACACAACCCGCTGGGCTGCCTGTGCAGCACCTGGCAGAAATGGGGAGAGACTTCAGTTGTCCCAGTAGGTACTTGGACCTGCCTGGTCTGTAACATCATCCTTTCTCTTGCAAGGCATTATCTTTTTTTTTTACTGTCTTGAAAGCTGGACAAAACAGAAACCTTCCTCTTTCATTATGCCACCCTCATTCATAGCAAGACTGCAGCCTGTCCCGTGCCGTGAGAGAAACAAGGGACCTCTGCAAAAGGAATTTTGGAATCCAAAAGGAAGGGGAATGAGTGGCTGCTATGCTTTTTGGCTTCTGGGCACTTCACAGCCTCAGTATACTTGCTTTTAAATCTAAAGAATGGCTGCTTGGGATAATGTGTATTTTTAATTTCAGTGGTTTTTTTCTTAGAGGGTATGTCTAGATCTACTGTCTCTCAGCAGAATTTGAAAAACTGTGGTAGCAGCAAGTTACTAACCACACAGGCTGCTGCGGGTGGGGAGGCACTTTTTGGTTGGGGTTTTGGGTGACAGCACAGGAATGCTTAATTTAGGGCATAATGGGGTCAATAGAGGAGTACATTGCAGTTGTTAGACCCTCAAAGCCTGCGATTCTCTGCTCTCTCTCTATTCTGTTTTACTTCTTTTTCCTCTGACATCTCCTGAAACTCTGGCTCCTGCTCCTCTCTCTCTTTTTTTCTCTCCTCCTGCCCCTCACCAATCCCAGTCACTTCTACTTCTTTCTCCCCCCTGGTTCATGCAGAAGGCATACCATCTGTAGCTGGATGTGGCCATCTTAACAGAACGGTTTCCAGCTCTCAGGGTATGGTGCATGTACACCTCTTGCTAATGCAGATGTAGTGTTTTGGGAACTCAGTTGATGCAAATTATGCAAACTACTCAAAGGTTTAAATACTGGTGCAATTCAGATGGTGGGTGTAGCCTGAGAAAAGGCTATGCCTAACGCAAACAGCTCGAGGTACCTGAATTAGAGCTCCGCTTTAAAAACAAGATGGCACTTCATCACTTTGCTACAACTCGATGCTCATGATCTTTTTTTTTTTACTATAGACAAATGTTTGTTTGTTTGTTTATCTTTCTCAGAGAGATGAATCATTTTCATTGAAATATAAAGAGGGAAAAGTCTAGGTATGAATTTTTTTCTACATTAGGTATCTGCCTAATTGAGAAAGCTTAGCAAATTTAAAAGACAGACAAGACTAACAGTGGAAAACCTTAAGCAAGCCTTATGACTGGAGTTACCTTAAATACAGAATACCCAACAGAGGCAGCCTCACTGCAGGGATTCTTCTATTGCTCATGCACAACCCTTGACTAGGAGAACAAACTTTGCAAAACAAATTAGACAGAGAGAAGTTGTCCCATATACAATTAATATGTCACAGCTGATTCACTGTAGATCAGAAACCTGAGTACGCTGTTTCTCAGGATGCAGACAGCCTAACTCCTTTATAATTATTGTCCTCTCTTCTAACTAGTGTGGGAGCAGACTGAGCTACAAAAGACCTTTAAAATCTTTGCTACTGCAAGTTATGGTGCTCTGAAAAACTGGTAGGATACAACTGCATGGTCTCCTTGATCACAGTATTTGGCCAATCGGTATGTCGTATTTCCAGACTCTTAACAGTCAAAAGCAGCAGCTTATAAAATGCATAAGTATCTGGAGATTTCTTCCAAGGCAAATTGTGGTTTCTGTCACTGCTTTGAGCATTATTCTTTCTGGCTCACCTTGTTCTTCAGGTGTGAAGGACAAGAGGTTTTGCTGCTCAGAGAGCTTGGGTGTGCCTTTCTCACCAACATGTCTGGTCCTCCAAAAGCAGATGAGCTTTTGAGCTCTTTGTTCCTGTTTCTTTCTCCTTCCACCTGTACCCAAAGAGCTGGCTGTGTGAAGGTGGGACAGGTGTTCGTGCCGCAAAGGAGGAGTATTCTGTTTAGCTGTGGTGCCTGCATAAAGCTCTCAGCTGCTCCCTGTCCACAGTCCATCCATCATGCCAGCTTGCACCAGCTCAAGTCTTCTATTTGCTCTCGCTGCTTTCCTTGCAGATACTTTCCAGGACATCTGTGGGCGCTGCTGTGGAGTTTTGCTTCTAAGCAAAGCCTTAACTTGTAACTGATTCTAATGCAAACTCACTTACATGTGTGTCCCAAAACTACTGCTTGAGTTTGACTGATAGAATCAAATTCCTTTCCTGGGTTCTCCTGTCCTCACTAGCTGCCAACATTTTGCTTTCTGACATGGGAGATGTCATTCTTCCTTCCTCTGAAATGGTATGGGGCTTCACTGCATGGGTTTCTTAAGTCATAGAAGTATAAAATTTTCTTGGCAAACAGACATTTTTTGCATTTAAATGCCAGCACCCAAACAAATGCTTTGCCTTTCCTATAATGCCTCATTTAATCAAGTTCAGAATAAACTGGATTAACTCTTGGTATTTACATTAACAGTAAAAATCTGCTGGAAGCTAAAATGCTGAGGCTGTTCTTCATAGCACTAGACCATGCAATGATAATAAAAAAATGTTTGTCTTCTTGCTTAGCTTTTTTTTTTTTTTTTTTGCAACCATTTGATGATTTTTCATGACAGAACTAGGGAAGCTGAGTGAATCTCTTACTTAAACTTAAAAGAGAAAATACATATTGTTGCTTACTTGAATTCAGGAAAAAACAAACCAAAACCAAAAAAATCAGACCACCCTCTCAGTGTTTGTGAGGTACCTCAACTATGTTTACAGCAAATGAATATGAAGAAACATACCCATTTTTGTTATTTGTGTCCTTCTGTTTGTTTTTTTTTTTTAAAAGATAAATTAAATCCCAAAGTTGCAAGTAGTTGTACACATTTCTTCAGTGAAATGGTTTTGGCTTCCATTACAATGCCTAGGGCAGCAGAAGCTGGGGCGGGGGCACACTAAACTGATGTTAAAAATAGATGTCTCTACCTGTAACAAGAGCAAATTAAACTTTTTGTCGGGCTTGAGAAAACCTTCAGAACAAGTGCTTTCAGAGTTGACAGATAAAGGTTAAATCAATAAGCAATTAATCACATTCATCACTTTTTCTATATTAAGGCAGACACAGTAAGACATAGTTGTTGGAGTTTTTGTTTTTAAATAGCTTTACTTCAGTCAATAGCAGACACAGGCAGTCAGGCTCTGGACAGACATCCATGGGATTCAGCTGTGCTTTTGCAATTGTAAAGCAATTTCTAGTGTGGAAATGTGGATTGTCTTGCACAAGGGACATACCGAAAGCTCATTAGTTAATGACTGTAAATAGTTTACACTGCCTTGCTCCACATATGTTAAAGTGGGACAGGACTAATTAAGCAAGTAAACTTACTACTTATTTTTAAATGACAAAGTAATTTGATTATGGCTGTTATGCAACTAAATCCAAATAAATCTGAACAACCCCCTACCAGATTAAGGTGCCAATTCAGCAGTGCATGATGTGCCTTTCATGGTACAGACTGCGACACCCGATTTAGTTTAACTGTTTTATATGACTCCAACGTCCCAGAAGCTGCATTTCACGCTATACATGCATTTTTCCCTAATCTAAATCATGCTGCTATGTTGATTTTGGTTTACATAGGTTCAATATTCATGACCGAGATTAAAAATGGACTCTGGCAGTACAAGCATGCTAACATGCTTCTGCTTGCATGCTTCAGTGCAAAAAAATCAGCTGTACAACTAGACTAGCCCTTTTTTTTAAATGTAATTTTAAATAGTGGGATGCTGTCTTCTGTATGCTCTCAATGCGCCAGTGCTTTATACCCCTTTGAATTTGCTGTGCTACTACAGGCATTGTTCTATGGCCTAGAATATAATTTTCTTTAACGAGAAGCCATGTTTCTTTATCAGCTGCTAAAGTTATTTGGCAAATAGCCTTCCTTTTGTCCCTGCTTCTTCCAGTGTTGTTGGAAGAAGAGCTGTTATGGTTTGCTGTAAGCTCGTAGCCTAGTTACTGAAACAAGGGATGATTAAAGGTTATCTTTTAGTATTTCTTATAGAAAAGGAAGCAATGATAAATAAAACTTAGCCAGTCATACTTGGATGAAAAGTTGACTTTGCACCTCAGATGCATGGGCAATAACTTGTTTCACCTTCTGTAGACTTCTTAGTGTTAAATTTGCAATTATTAAAAAAAAGTAACTAATTCTAGTAGCCTTTACTGTTTGGAACAGAACACCATAGTGCCTCTGTTCTGAACTTCTGCACAACACTAATACTGTTCTGCATATCCTGGATATCAAGAATCCCATTGTGACTGGATGTCCCAAACTTGAAGGTTTTACTTAGAATGCCTCATGCAATACTGTCTCTGCAGACACCAAAGAGACAGCAAACACCTCCTTTACACCAGTGGCAACTTTAAATTCATGGCTCAATGGAAATATGAGCAGCACCTCTTCCCAGGGTGGTTAAGAAAAGATTACAAGTGAATATATATATTTTTTTTTTTCGCCATATATACCAGCCCCTAAACAGACTCTCCAGTGTCTTCTCTTTGCGTGTTATAAAACATAAGAGTTGGCACTGGAAACTAGTCCCAGCAATTCAGCCAGCGACATAGATAAAACTACTGCCTTCTACATTATCTGCTTCCTAGGATATTAGGGTGCCTGTACTTCTCTCTCTTTCTAGAGGACTTTTACTTTCTTAATTTGAATTCCAGACAATGGTGTAGTCTGACTTGGCTTCCTTCCACCACTTCCCAAAACCAACCAACCAACCAAAATCCCCCCAGACAACCCAACCGCTATTAGTAGTTGGCTACTTGCCATTACAGTAATAGCTTTAACTGTCAGTTTAAGAAAGAAATCGGTTTTTCAGACACTGTTAAAATCAGCCTATTTGGAAGTGAATGCCCTTTCTGCCATGTGGTATGTAAGATGCATGGTGACTTCCCCTGAAGTATGAAATCAGTGCATGTGTACTTTGGTCAAAGAAAGTAGTTCTTAAGAGTATTTATTGTATTAGTGTTTATTTTTTTGAGACAACAGAAAAATCTGTATTAATTTTTTTTTTAACAGGCCAAGAGCAAGCTTCAGCAAAAGATCTATAAATCAGTGAAAAGACATTCTTTGGCTCAGATCTCATTTTTGATATTTCCCTAAAGACGTTGTTTCTGTGGCTACATATGACACTTAGTTGGTTATTTTATAATAGTGCATCTTTAGTACATAATAGTGCAGATATATCCTTGTATTGGACCAGAACACTAGCAATTAATCTTACGTCTTTAGGAAAGAACAACAGAACTGTACCTTCCCAGATGGCCTTCTAATACCCAATTCTTTTTCATGCTTGGTAGGTGCCATTTTAACTCATGTGTGCTTTAGAAGTATTTTAATCTTAAAAAACCCCAACCAAACCACAAAAAATAACAAACCCACAAACCAACAACATACCAAGAATACTGTCAAGACTGAAGAGATCTAGAGCTAACTGCTGAACTCATTTGGTAGAAATGGCTGAAATCAAACCAGACATTCATTAGTATACATTTCTCATCAGCAGAACAGCTGATCAGGAAGCAAGAAAGTCCAACGTGAGACAGGGTCCTCCATTGTTAGAAGCTCATTGACTTTTCTATATAGCCATTAGATTTCTGAAGAAAGGAGTTAGGCTGAGGAATCTTTTTCAAGAAGTATTTTTTTTTCTTGAAGGACCTCCAATTCAGACAAGCAGCTTCCAACACAGGAAAGGTACAGGACTACCAAGGACTACAGGGATCTGGGCATTCCCGCAGGTAAGTCTCTGTATGGCCTCCATACACTTCCATCAGCGTTGTGCACACAGTCAGCTAACAGGCAGGTGGGAGGAAGAGGAAAAAGAAAAAACCCAAAGAAACAAACAAACAAACAAAAAGAAAACCTCATTATAGTAATTAGTGAAAAACTCTCTCATACTAGCTAACAGTTCAACTAAAATGAGCATTTATCTTATTTAGTCAACAACATGCAATTATGAATAGCTTGTGTCCTCAGCCAACTGAATATAGTAACTAAATTTCTCATTCAAAAACTCTTCTCACTCCTTTAGTTTCTTTTTTTTTTTTTTTTTTTTAAACACCAAAATCTCAAGTTCAGACTAAAACGTCTTTGGCTGCAAGAAGAATGTGACTGTAGCATGTGTAAACCATGAGGTATATTAACTTGTTTCATGCTACTTGTAAGGGCATGTACCAATAAGGGCATGTACCACAGGTTAATTCAGGTTAGAAGGGTCCTTAAAGATGTCTGTAGTGCAAATGCTGCGTCAAACCAGAGCCAGCTATGAGGAAATGGCTCAGGCTACTTGGAGCTTTAAAGCTGTAGGGCTTTTGGAAAACAGCTATTCCAGCAATTACATTTTTCTTTTACAAAGTAACATGTAATTTGTTTTGGTTTTATGTGCATGTTTTCACCTAAAAAAGCCCTGAATGTACCACTGTGACCTCCTCCTTAGAGGTACAGTAGCTAGTGGTTTGCCGCCTAACCCACAACTCTAAACCTGCAAAAGTGGAAGCATTACCTTATTGAGGACTGGCTTTGTGGAGAGGACATCATAAATTGCTGGTAAGGAGATGTTCTGAAAGAAAATAATACATTGATGTCAATGGACATTAACCTCTTAGTGTAAATGCTGAGAACTGTAACTTTTTTACTACTCAATTAGATAATAAGATAAAGATTTAAAAGTACATCTTGAGATGAGAAGAACATGGGTTGCAAAAACTTGAGCAGACCAGATCTCAGTACAGCATGGGACACTTGAGTGCAGTGTTTGCTGCCTGACTGTGTGTGTTTGAAATTCACTGGTGATAAAACAGCTCGGGAAACAATGAAAATACCTCTCAAAGTATCTCCAGGTTTATCCCCTGCATATGCAGCCACAGAAAATACTTATAGGAAACCTATCTAGATGAAGAGAAAACCTAAAACTAAAAACCATTCATGTGAAGAGCCATGTGGTACTTTATTACCCAGAAGCACAGACAAATTGTCGCAAAACCATTAGCCACTTCTGTCATTACAGCTGTGCTTGCAAATGCCCTGAACAGTCCTGGCTGCGTTAGATCAATACTGTAACTTGGGAGTTTCAAAACAGCAAGGTGAGGTATTTGGAGGACGTTTACCTCTTGCATTGTCTGGTTCAGGCATTTCATTGCAGGTGTTCTACGATTATCCAAGATTAGCGGAGGCTTCCAGCGATCGTAGTTTGTTTCCAACACATACCACGTGCCTTTCTTGGTATCAAGCCTGGAAAAGAGGTATATGTTTGTGTTTTGCTTCTCTAAGCATATAGTAAGTACATATATAGTATATACTATATACAGCTGGATATTTTTAGGCTTGCTGTGGTATTTTTCAATTATGCTAAAGAAGTGAGTTCTGGCACAACAGAAGTCACAAGAAACATAGAACAGAATTATTGGTGGAACCTGTCCTCTTCTGGAAGACTGAGTCAGGTCAAGCATACTCACTCCCAGATATCCAGCGTAGCTGTCCTGGAACGAGTTATCACACACCCTTCTCCAGAATTTCTTCCACCCAGTATAAAGTAAGCTGGAGCCAACAGTCTTGTTTTTGCCAGTTTGTCTTTCGCATCCTGGTAACTGCAGATAACAAAGTAGTGTTGGACTATTAAACACTATAAATGGCTCAAGTGGCTCAAGTACTGAAGAATGAGTTTCACAGACCCAGGAAAAGTTACACCTCTCTCCACCTTTCATGCACGTATAAGGAGATTGTATCACAATGAAGGAACACATTTAAGCAAAGCTCCTCCACTCTATACTTAAAGTATGGCTGCTGAGAGGTGCTCTTTGCACTTTTTCTACATTTAAAACAGCAACAAAATGATGACATGCTGTGCCATAGTCCACCTAATTCATTTAGTGCACGAGAGCTCTGTTTCTTTTTTCTTCCTATAATATACTACTACCTGTTGGATGTGTTCTGATGCACAATGCTGTTACGCATTCAGATACCAATAGGTTCATTAGAAAAAAAATAAATCTGAGAAAACAATTTGATGAGTTTTAAGAGATCATGTGTGATGCCTCCCCCCCACCAGAGTACCAGCAAACCCAGAGCTCTTTAATGTTAAGGCTTCTAGGAAGATACCTGTATCATTAGGTAATAAGCATACATCTACAGTATTCATGCCAGTTGAAAGCAAAGCAGATCAAAGCAGTAGAGTATTTAGAGGGCGGGGGGAATACCTTGTAGCATTCTCTAATACTGTTCTCGTAAGAAAACCCATCCACATACCATCTCTTCTACCAAGAAACCATTCGAAGATTCCTGCAAAATATCACTGGTTACAATAATTTGTTTTCAGAAGGTTCACTCATCAGTTAGAAGCTATTCTAACTTTCATAGCCTTTAAAATGAACTGTGTTTTATCTTGCTCATCTGGAATCTTTTAACCATCTGTGTGCCTGTTTATTAAGGTAACTGGTATGCCCAAGGTCTGGAAAACTCGCACAGAAATAATGAAAGAAACGAGCATTACTCACCAACATAACCACCATCAAGACTGAAACGCTCATTCATTGTCAGAGTGAACAAGTCCTGAAAAGCATGAAACAAGTCAACCTTCATCCATCACCAGCCCATTAGTATCAGTAATAAACAGGAGGCAGCACTGCAATTTACATAGGAATTGAGCTTCTTCTTGATTAGACTCTTCCCCTTCTGAGTAATGGGCTGCAAGATCAAGTCCATGTGGAGAACAACCTAGTTTATCACTGCCTAAGTAGGAATGATAATTCATAGTCTTCTGATCTGGCATAGCAATCCAGCAAACCATGCTTTTATGCTAAGCAAGTCAAGCCTGTGGCCGTTTTTCTCCTGGTCCTTTTTGCATCACTGAATTACCAATGTTCCTTCCCCTGCTGTATGTAACCTTATTCTCAGACCTCCGAATACTATTCTAGTTTGAAGGCAGATTTTTAAGTCCCAGTACTAAATACACAGTACATCCTGATATGTTACTGCCATTCACATGGGCATGCAGCTGTACACAGTTCAATCTGTGCTACCTGCAACATGCAGTTCAAACTACTCAAATCCCGGTCTTCTCTAACTAGTGTTTCTTTCAGAGGAAAGTGGAATTCAGCTGCGCTGGATCATTTTCAGAATGGACTCTTCCCAATTTATTTGACCAATTTATTTATTTTGAAGACAAAAATAAATTGATGCAATGCAGGGATTTATGCCAGAAATGCTCTACTATGAAAAGGGCCACCTCTAGTAGAGGATAAAGACAGAGCATGTAGAAAAAAGGAGGAGCTGTTGTAAGTTGGAGACCCTGGTATAATTCTGTACTGCTGGTTTTTAAGATGCAAATAAAACCCAGATTGCAGGTGCCTATATAAAAAAAAAGATCTTGCAATGTAGGACTCCTTTTCCAAGAAGGATTGGAAAAAGAATTAAAATAGCACAAGTACGCCATTTCACCTCTGGGATCACGGCAGTATCTATCTGCTAGCAAGGAACTCCAACCACTTGAGCACTTTGTATCCACTCCTGTTCATATTCAGAATTCAACATTGTTTTTAAGAACTGTCCAAACATAAATACTTAATTTAGGCAATCTCCTATCCACTCCTGTTCATATTCAGAATTCAACACTTGTTTTTAAGAACTGTCCAAACATAAGTACTTAATTTAGGCAATCTCTTTTTACAAGCAAGAGTACGGCATTGTTTTCTTTTACCTTTCTTTAAATAACTATACTGTGTACCAGAGCAATTAAGAGATCATTTATTAAAAAAACATCCCAAGGCAGAGGATGAAAGCTGGAAAATTTACATCCTAAAGGAAAGTCTGAAGCATTATTAACAAACTGACAAGCCCCACTCCCCATACTTACTGGTTTGACTCCTGACACCATGCCTATGTATCCTGCAAAATTTGTAGACTTGAATACTGTTTTGTTGTTTCTCTGGAAGTCCAAGTTTACCACTATAGGCTTCAGTTCCCGAGTTAAAGTCCAGGAATTATTTTTAACATCCCACCTGCAGAAGATGATGGTACAGCATTTGAAACTTCCCTCCCCGAGTAGCTTTAAAACTTCCCTTCACAGCATGCAAATTTCCTATGTGTGATGCCTGTCCTCTGATCTTACTTGGGTCAGCCAACACCACTGCTCAGTAAGTTACCTGAGCAGCACTAGCAAGGGACAACTAGGAAGTCTAGACGCATAGGCAGTCAGTGAAAAGAACCAAGTTTTGTTCCAACCAAGAGCATATACACTACTCAGCAGTAGACAGCACCACCACTGCAGCTGGTCTGTTTTGAACAC
>NW_010543932.1:0-10627 GCF_000687285.1 Phaethon lepturus | reverse complement strand
TCCTGCTGGCAAAGGGAGGCCGTGACGGGTACTGCCTATGATACCAAGCCTACTGTATCCTGAGAGCATGTGTAGCTTGTTCTGCAGCAGAATGAGCCTGTTCCCTCAAATTCTTACTTTTCAAAGGGAGAAACAAACCACATACTAGTGAATTTACTCTACCGAAAGGGAAATCCCAATTCCAGTTTGTAAAATAAGCCAGAACAGTTTGTAGGCGAGAGGGTGCTAAAGAACACTTAGCAGACCTTTAAGTTCTCTGGAAACAATCCAGATTCTGGGAACAGCTTTGAAAGTTGCCTTAATTTTCAGGGAGCATCTTCCCAGTATTTCTGACAAGCGAGAAAAGATCAGCTCAAGACAAACCAAAGGACAAATGGAGTCATAGTTGATAACATTTGAGTTTTTGATTGATAGGCAGTTAAAGAATTTTAATGAAGATGGACATTTAAATTCCATTTGGGCATTGAAACTCATCTGGATGAATGACATTACAAAATACACTGGGATAATAAAAACAAATACTGAACTACCTGATTACAAGGTATGAAATGAGAACTGAAAGAGAATCTAGTGCTGGGCAGCAGACTACAGAGGTTGTATCCAAATGAATGATAACGTTAGATCAGTGGAATACAAATCACTGGCTTCTGAGCAGAAATGATGGTAAGTGCCAGTAAAGCACAGTATAGTAACTGGGGGGATAACTTAGAAAACAAAAAAAAAACCCAACAGAAAAACAAGCCCCAATCCAATCCACATTTCACTTCATACATGAAAATTGATGCTTCTGTCTCGTCACATAAAGAACAAGATATACCATGCTCAGACATAAAGTTACATGGAGCATTCTTTGGTTTGAGACAGTTTTAACTGGAGCTGAGAAAACACTAGAGTAACACTGAACACAACTGTTTTACAAAGTCATTCCCAACAAGCTCGGAGTAGTTTGACGTAAGATCAGCAGAACAACCCTTTTGTTCGTTTTCACTTTTTTTCACAACATGCAACACAGAATTACTTGCCACAGTCCTACCAACATCCAATTCATCATTTAGACTCAAAGAGTGCACGCTGAAATTTCACGTTCAGCTAGCTTCTTCTTTGGGTTTAAAAAAAGAAAAGGCACAGGTTTAGGTACTTACCCGAGAAAGAGTCCAAAATCCAAGTTTCTGGCATGGTACAGCTTCCCTACATAACAATTAATCAATCAATCAATCAGTAAATATTTCCAAAGAGAGAGACACATAAATTTCAGCCTAGAAAACCAGGAAATGAGTAAGCAGGAAAAATACCTGGGAAAGTAAGCAGGAAAATACCATTGTCTTGTTGCTCTTTTCATAAACACAGAAAAATGGTGGTTTTTTTTGAATCAGAGAAGCATTTTGCCATAACTGAAATCAAGTAATGTCATAAACTGCTGTCCATCTCAGCCTCAGATACTTTCCACATTATCTTAATGCAGTGGTAATACCTTGAGCCCTTTGTAAGCCCTCTGAGAATCCCTCAGAAATTTCCTAAGCTGGAACAGGTGCAGACAAGGGCTGCAGAACTGAGTAAGAGAACAAAGAGTCTGTCTTCTTAACAGATTATCCATTTAAGACTTAACAGACTATCCATTTCCTCTAGCATCATACACATGCGATAGCTAGAAACTAGAAGCAAAACGGGTAGCACTAGAATCCCTCATGGCACTGAGAAAGTATCAGGTGTCTGGCTGGTGTTTCTTTCCCCTAGAAAAACAAATGCCACCTATTAAAAAAAACTAAAACCAAAAACCTCCAAAAAACCCAAACCCAAACCATCTTGGAAAGTATTTTTTCCTTTTTTTTAACCTAAGACACCTGTGATCTCCTACTCCCTTCTCAAAGAATACCTTTTTATTATCACTGCTTTTAGTCTCTTCTACTAGACCTTCTTGCCTGCAGTTGAGAAGCACTATGTATAATTGAGGTGGACCCTCTCCTACGTAAGAAAAAACTATTAAACACTATTCTGGATTGCATTACCTGTTTTATCTTCCGCCACTATTGATGTACATACAGTAAAAATTTCATAAAAGATGTTAAAAATAACAATTTCCCCTAGAACAAAAAGAAACAAAATTCAACAGTGTGAACCTTTTGCCATGAACATAAAAAAAAAAAAATTGTTAGAAAAAAGCATACTGCAAAATTCAGCATTCTATAATATTTCTCTTAAGAATTTCTGTTTAAATCTCATTTGATCTTTAAAATGACTGGTTCAGCAAAATCAAGAAAGGCCAATAGAAGGATCAGAATCCCCTGGCCTTCTGCCTTGCCACAGAGAAAGCTGACAGTCATTGCTACATGCTCCTCTGGAAACTTCAAAACAAGCTATAAAATTCACCTTAAACAAGAAAGCTGCTGTATGTCCCACTATTCCCATATAAGAGCTGCTGACTAGCACCAGGTTTATTGCTGTATGTCCCACTATTCCTATATAAGAGCTGCTGACTAGCACCAGGTGTATTGCTCCTGCATGAGGGAAGCAGTGGAAGCAGGTCTATGGACCTTCTCTGTCTCCATTCTGGAAGAATTCAGTATCTACGTCTCACCTGGAATTGCATTCTTTTGCAGAGGTACAGGAGGATGTGGCAAGGATCACAAGGGAAAGCAAGCACAGCATGAAACTGAGCCTTGCCTTCTTGGTATGTCAACAGCAGACACACAGCTGAATAGGAAATGAATGAGAATCAAGAATTCTCCCAAATTTTGGTGCACAGGAGTTGAATTCACTCCAGTTCCCAAAACTCAGAATCCAGAAGCTACAGAGAAGCTCTACAGAGAAGTTGCAGCCTGATGAAAGGCTTATGTGATTTATTGCCATTCTCCTCTAAAATACTGCTTCCATTTAGTGTGAGATGCAATTTATTCCTTTATCTACTTAATTAATCATTTATTTGTTAAAGTCACAGATGACTACACCTATACTGCACCTTGGTACACATACTAATTTTAAATGAGTCTGGATTCCTAGTTTTCCACTACATTACCAAAGTGTTGAAAACTATTACCCAAAGGAATCCCAGATGAATTTGCAATCCCTTGGAGTTCTTCATTGAAAGGGTAAGGAAGCGTGGCGGTCAGATGAGCCTAAAAGGAAAAGTTTTATATGTTGTTTGTGTAAATTAACACTATTTTGTTACCTAAAACAAACCTCTCTCCAATAGGTACGTCCTTCTCACAACTATTAACTTGAGTATTTAATTCCTCTGCAGCCGGTAGAACTTGAGGATGTTTGTAGAGTACTTGGAAGAAAAGTACATACTTAGGGAAAGTAAAAACCATTACTTATCAAAATATTGACATGTGAGCAATGGAGATTAGCACAGCATCTTAATTATCATTAGCCGCCATAGACATAACAGAGTGATGTAGGACTCTCACAGGTTAAGAGCTCAACCGGAACTGAGCTTGACGTCAGTGTTTAAGGGAATCCCTAACTTTCACACACTGGTATGACTACCTACGTATGCTACCTTTATGAAGCCCCACTCATGCACATAGGGATACAAATGAAGTGTGGCCAGCATGACCTAAGGCTGCTATAAATTAAGATGGGGACAGATTTGACCTTATGCTGTCTCTAGCGCTACACTGTTTTCTCCTGTCCTGATTATATGCCAAAGCCTATTTTAATCAGAACTAAATTATTTTTTAAGATGAGGCCAGGTCAAAGTTGCCCCTGTAATAAGACATTTATTACAGTTTCAAAACCTGATTTTATTCTACTGTTTAAAAGGAGTTGAACATGGCAAAGAGAATTTCAATGAAGTGTTCTGCTACAGTGACTAAGTCACTAGCGCATATGTCTAACATGGCTAATCCAAACTTGAAAAGATCTTACTAAAAATTAGAGGAGGAAGAAACACATGCATTTTAGGTTTGATGGTTTCAGAATAATTCAGAGTAGGCAAGAAGGCAAAATTTCACCAAGAAGGCAAAATTTCAGAGTAACTCTTCAAAACAACATTTTTGTTCTGGAGGTGGAAGAATTATCACTTGTAAAGTCCTTAATTGCCAAATTTAGTAGCATTGTAATGCTGGTAGTCAGAGCATACAGTAATAAAATAATTAAGCTGAGAATACTTACTATTTTGTTATCCACTATGTCAACAACTTTGCCGCTGGGGAAGAAGGTATTTGCTATATCTTTAATATTCTGGACCACAGTCTTCAGCTAAAAAGAAAAAGAAGAGGGGCTTTTATTGAGCATAAGATCATGAGCATAAGAATTACTAGCAGAACTCCTTCACATACTTTTCAAAAAACATTTTGCTGAAAAAATACCTATTTAAAGAAAGTGCTAAATGTGGTGTTCTTGATGAGAAATCACCCCCAACTCCCCATTAAAGAGTCACTCTTCAAACTTTCTACATTCGCTTCAAAATGTCCCTCTAACAGAGAAAACGAATTACAGGAAAAAGCCATTCTCATCTTCTGCTCCTTTGATCACATTTTAATACTCATCTATCTTTAAAAACGTTAATTAAAAGCTCTTTCCTTAAGCACTGATGTTCTTGAAGCCAAAAAGACTCAACAAATTTCTTGTAAAAGTACATGTTTTCCATTTGCGACATGTGAATGGCCACAAATAAGAGTTCCACTCTATGTGATCTAAATCCAAAGTACGAGAGATAAACTGTTCAGAACTTAAGGTGCAACCTGAAGCTCACAACGCCCACTGGCTTAGATGAGACTTTTAAAATAAATAAGTAGTAAGTAGAGTTTGTCTGGCTTTCAGAGCTGAAAGGTCAAAGTCAGCAGGGATATAGCAAAAATCCCTGGCCCTTTTTGAGAAATTAAGCATTACTGAATTGAATTTTCAGCAACCTTCAGAAGAACAGGCTGAAGTAGTCTGAAATAGTAGTCTGAAACAGGCTTGAGTATTTTTGAAATTATTTTTGCTGTGTAAACACCAGTGCTGCAACCAGCATCCCTGAAAAGGGCAGGAAGTTCTTCATTTCCCCCTCACCATTTCATCATCTCGTGCAGTGTTTTGAGAGAAGCAGGGATGTGCAGAGGGCAAGGGATGCTGCCTCAGTTTCACTTCAGTTTACTGAGGCTGTCCCTTTGGTGCACTCCTCCCCCTTCATTCTACATCACTTCATGACTAAAGAGCTTTGATAAGTAAAAGCCTGCTTATGACACACTGTTTTTTATTCCTCTAAGTCCCAAACATCGGTGCCCCTACACTTACTGCTGCTAGCAGTTGAACAGAAAAAAGTTTTACTCAAGCAATTATTTTAGTCTAGAATCATATTAAAAAAGTCAACTAGCAATATTATCCCTTTCAGAGAATTTTAGCACAAGTATTCCTTTCCAAACCTTTTATCAAAATAAAAGGCCACATGCTAATTTTATACCTGCTAAGCCTCAAAGCAAGCTCTGCGTTTCATACCTCTGTCTTTTTGTCATGCATCAAGTTATCCCATCTTTTGCTGGGAGGTAAATCAAGATTTATGACATATGTGGGTACATTCCCTTTGAACCTGAAAGATAAGTACCAGAGTTCAAATTTGAAGAAGGCTTTGGAAAAACATTTGACAAAATAGGTGCTTCCCACCTGTAACTAGCAATTTTGGACCTGCAACAGGAACAAGGTACAAAAAAACCCAACTGTTCAGACTTGCAAATCACTAGTTTTCTGTAGTTTGTTAGACAAGTTGAATCAGATTACTTACGTTGGTCCTGAAGGAGGGTATGTTTTACTCCTGCACTTTTCTCCATACTGTAAAGACAGTGAAACATTACTATTAGCTTCTTTGTTAAACAACTTTATTATTCTAGCAGACTTAGTTGTGAATTAAACCTTTAGGACTAGTCAGCTGATTCAATAAATGATGATTTGATAATAAGAGTCTTGGGACTTTGGAAAGGGTGCAGAGGAGAATAAAAGAGGTAGGCGACAAACGGCAACTTCCCTATGCTGTGTGACAGACCTTCAGACAACTTGCCTAATGTAGTCCAAGGCAAGCACAACTTGATGATAAATATACAAACCCATTTTCACTCTGTGTGATTCAATGAAGAGCACTTCAAAAGCATATTCTTCAGACAAGTTCAGAAACCTTAAATCTCAGTATGGACCAGTTTGTTCCGTTCATTCAATTCATAATCTCATTTTATAGCGCCATTCGTAATTACGCTTAGTGTTAAGCTTCGTTATGTAGCTAGGGCAGAGAAAGCACACTGAACTTTGGGCAAATTACTCAGCTGGAGGAATAAGCTACTGCCTGACTTTTTATTTAGTGTGGAAAAGTGCTGCTGAACTGGTACTAAATATTATGAGAGGTGCATTTCAGGAATATAACTAAAAACTAGTTACCTTCATTCCTGTAAGCATGGCTAGTTACAAATGAAGGTTTGAGAACTATATTTAGGCGCACTTAAAGTGAATGCAAGGGTGTTTTCCCAGCAATTGCATAAAGCATGCATATACATACATAAACATATGCATATACATGCCACAATTATAATTGCATGTTTTACCCAGTGAAATACAAGCAAATGCCTACTAGCCACACTTGCGCTTCAAGCCAGTTGAGAGCAGACCAGATTTGGTCCCCGAGCTATCTGAGCAGATCAGTAAGCTCCAAAGAGCACAGTATGTCCCACTAGGAAAAAGGAAAGGTACACCTGCTATTCCTGGAGTCCATACAAAGGCTCTAGTGTTTGGCAGACAGAACAGGAATAAAAATTTGTAGGGATCCTTCCACCACTTCCTCCACTCCCCACCCTCGATTTCCAATATATATTTGGCTGTACTAATTAGGATACTTTACTAGCGTGTCCTTATAATGCATTCTGGCTCCAGTAAAAACTTAGATGATCTCCAGCAGCTATGTATCTGGGACAAACAAGCTAACTAACGTCCATGTTCTCTTTGGGCTATTCACATGATCTCTTTTTAATGCATTAATCTAGAAAACACAATGTCTTACACAATGCCATGGACTTTAAACACTGGCATAATTTGTTACAACTGGAAACGAATTTTAAAGTGGGATTGGTTTCTGTGTGTTATCATGTGTTTTCTTTTTGTATTGTTTCCATCAGCTGGGAGAAAGCATGAGATGAGTTTTGGTTTTCCTGCACACGAGATGAAGGTATAGAACCCGCAGCTATGTGTTTCCTAGATTTCACTGCAGTGCAGTTATAGCCTTTGCATAGCTGGAACAATAGGTCAAACACAAGAGGCCATTTAATTTTCAAAATGAGGAAGTTTCAAAACAAGCAGGGTAGAGAAGGATATCAGATGACTAATTAGGCAACAGAAGTCAGAGGCTTCATGCAAAGGCAAGCAAATACTGAACAGTATTAATGCAATTGTCTTGTGAAATCTTCCATCCTGCAATACTAAAACCAATCAGGAAAAGTGACATTACATATACAACCTACTGCAATGGAGGCACGGATTTGGACCTTCAGGGAATAACTGAATAACTGCTGTCAAAATATGCTTCTGGACAGAAAAAGACTGTAATAAAAAACTATCCGAAATGGATGAAAGCTCTGTTATCTGTCAGTATAGCCATGTGTACACAGAGGAAACAGTAGCAACCATGCAAATTGATTTCAGAGGATTTTAAGTGATGTTCCAGCTGCTAAATGTTAATGTCACTCCTGACGCTCTCTCCTGAGATTTTAATCTTGTATTTGAAGCTATTTTTATCTTCCCAGCCCTTTGCAACCTAAGCCACAAAAGAGGTGGGGAAAGTGATAGTTAAAGGAAGAGTTAAGGGAGGGATACAGAGAAAATGTTCCCTCCTTAGATGTCAGTAATTTCAGACTTTTCACCTGTCTATGTATAAAGCAAGCTAAAGAGACCAATAACCCCCAAAACAACCTGTACATTTTCCAAAAGTGCTAGTATTGATTTGAGATACCTGAAGAAAGCCAAGATTATAACAGTTTCTTTAGGTAAACTCTTATGTAGTGGCACATACACAGTAATTTAAAAAGATGTCAAGACAACCAGAAAACTAGAAGTGTTTTGTGGTGTTGCTTTTGTTTTTGCTTTTTTTTTTTTTCCACAAAGTGGAACATAAGAATTGTTACCTTTTGCAATCAGCTAAAGACTAACTGGAAACTTTTCTGACAAGGGAAAAAGAAAAAAAAGACACCCAAAGAATTTTCTTACAGCAACAGAAAAACCACCAGGCACTTTCTATCACCAGGCTGAAAAAAGCATCTATGAAGTTACTGCTGTGGTCAGTGAGATCCTCCCCTCTGCAGAGGCATGACACTGGACAAGGAACAAAAAATGCCATCTGAGAGAAGCAGGAGCAGCCCTCCAGCACAAGAGGATCGCCTCGAGTTTCCAGCATGACAAGCAGGAGCTGGCTCAAACAGGAGGTCATCACTATAAATTTGCTTTTCAAACATGCATTGAACCCACTAGAAGGAATACAGTTATTCTTGAATGGTGATTAAATGCTCTCTCTTTTCTTTTTTTTTTTTTAAATTGCGTGTCAATAGTAGGTTGCATATTTTGATTATCTGATGTATTGCTGACTTTCGAATTTGCACATAATGATACAAAAATGGATGCGTGGTAACACAGGATCAAAACACTGAAAGAAAGCAGACAGTGGAGAAAGAGAACATGGTATGAGGAAAGGTGGAAATAATAAGAAAAAAATAGAAGTAACTTTGAAGATTTATATTATGACTGATTGCATGAAAAAAAAAAAAGAGCAGGACAGGAACCAAATAGCTAAAAACTGTCAAGATTAATTGCTACCTGGAAAACAAAATCAAGTAATAACAATCATTCACTGCAGTAAAGAAAATTAACACACAGGCTGATTTCATTAATATGAAATAAGCTGAATGTAGTTCCGGTCTAAAGAATGCCAGGACTTTCTTTATTAGACTCAAAAATATTTTTGAGGTGGACTATCTCTGGCATCCTTCCTTAACATTCAGTGTTTCTCACCTTCACATTTAAAAATAAATACAAAATGACCTCTTTGAACTATGAAATGTGATTCCATAGTTTAAGGACATCGCATTCAATCTCTTTCAGACAAAGCAATCTGTTACATTCAGCATCTTTTGGTCTATGAACTCTGTGGTCTAACACGTTTTTCTCTCTGCTCCTCTTCCCTTACGGGACAATGCCAATCATAGAACAGTTTGGGTTGGAAGGGACCTTTAAAGGTCATCTACTCCATCCCCTCTGCAATAAGCAGGGACATTTTCAACTAGATCAGGTGGCTCAGATGCAGCACTCCATCATGCTGCAGCAGTCCCAATGCTGTTCACCTTTCTGAACATGGAGTACTCTTGCAGTGCTGAAGAAATGGAGATCAAGCCAATTTAAATTGCAGCTTGGACAAGAAGTTCAGTACGGTTGAGGGGGCGTAACCAAAAGCTAAAGGGACTGACGGTCTGCACCACTGAGTAGTAATTTGTGGCAGTCACTTCCATGTTCTTTGTTAACAAAAAGAACCCAACCAGCTGTACGTAGGAAGACAACAATCACCATTCATTCTTCAGCAAATGATGCATCCCAGCATCTGAACTAAAAATAAAATTTCCAAGCCTGATATCTGGCTGCACAGCAGCACAACCTGCAACCTGGACACCCAGGGCATATTGTGCAAGTGCGAAGATGTACCACGTGCAATCAAACGCAAAATCAAGCTCTAATGATAGACTTTGCTGATAGCTGGCACTTTCTCCCCCGCTCCACACCCCAGGAAGCTTTTGGCTAAAATTCTGAAGGTGTTTTAAGCTGGAGCTGCCTTATAGTATTGGGAAGCTGCTCTTGGGTGCACAGAAAAGGGCCCAATTCTGTGCAGTCAGGACACTAAGGGAACATGGGTCACCTAGCTCTTCACAGTCCTTCAAAGCCTTTCCTGCAGTTCTCCCCTCTCCCAAAACCCACACTCATTTTTCTGAAATCAATATAATTTGCTAGCATAAGTCTCAGAGCAAACACAAAAGAATATAGGAAGTAGTATGTTCCCAAAAAATGTAAAAATATATTGCAAAAGAATATTTTGAAACCCAGGGATATCTAAAAGCCTGTCCTTTTCACAGAGGATGAGGCGATTCAGAAACTGAAGAGATGAAAGAGAGTTTCGCTGCTTCAGGAATAAAAAATACATCAGGAAGCAAGAATGGCTGTTCGCATGCCCAGGAGATGGAAGCCGGTCTGTGCCAAGCAACATCCCCACTTCACAATTCCACCAGAAATTAAACACTTCACCGATTCAACTAGAAAACCCCACAACCAACAAACGAAAAATGACAGCCCAACCCCACCTGCTCTCCACTTCCCCCTTGGGTGAAACTATAGCAAATATACGAAGCAGATTCAAAAGCATACAGATTTTTAGCAAGAACTGCTTAACTCTCCTTTTGAAAATCATTGCTTTGGTGTAACACGACAATATTTACATTATAGAGGTGTATGAAACTGAACGCAGGAATGAGCAAGGACTTGTAAAACACACCCGATAAACACCAAGACTTGTAACTGCGGCCACGGCCGTGCCGGTTGCCAGAGGAGCCATTTAAAAGTTACCAAGTCCGTGAGGGCTGCGAGACGCTACCTCAAATAGACACGCGTGAATTTAGGGAAAGGCTGGCCTCCC
>NW_010543931.1:115802-134870 GCF_000687285.1 Phaethon lepturus | reverse complement strand
ATCCCTTGGTTGTCCTGCACGTGCCCTGTGGTGAGTGTCCTCAAGATGAACCTCTCCATAATCTTCCCTGGTACTGAGGTCAGGCTGACAGGCCTGTAGTTCCCCAGATCCTCCTTCTGGCCCTTATATTTGTATTGCAAACTACCTGGCTTTGTAGGTATTGCTCAGCGTCATGGCAAAAGAGTGTTTCATTTGCCTTGAAGTGAGCTGCCTTCAGCAATGTTTCCATACATGTGAAAGTTAGCTAACAAAACAGTGCTGCAGGTGACGTTGCAAAACCCTTGCCTTTGGTCTAATTTGACTACTGGCAAAACCAAAGAGAGTTTGCCACCAATATAATACAAATAAAAGTTAGCCAAAATCTTACAGTTTTTAAAATGACAGTCCCTGAAACATATCTTTTTTTTCATAATATCTTTCCAAGTAAGTATTTTTACTTTTCTTTAGAGGAGAAAATCTTCCTTTTCTCTTTTTTCTTTGAAGGAATAACATTGTACTTATAATAAAGTTTGCTGTCATAAGTTAATTGAGGTAATAAGTCTTTGCAATCCTTCCTTTGTGCTGACTTCTTAAAGTAGTGCCATTTTTCTCTTCCCTTAAAAAATAAAAAATTGCAACTAGGCCGGATATTGAAATGACAGTTCTGTGCTCTGCATGTGCACATTTGTGTTTTCCTCTATGGTGCTTGCACTAGGGGAAAAGAAGTGGATAGATTATAAATATCACAATAGCTCTAGCTATCATTTCCCATCGTATTTCTGTTACAGGAAAGTAACGCTACCCTTTCAATGAGAGGCTTTTTGAATTTCAGAGTGACAGTCGTTGTAATTAGGCAGATGCTGGTGTGGATGATAAGATGATTTAGGGCAAAGTCCAAGAGAAGGGGTGGTGCTCTGTGCTCCTGCTGAGCTATGGTGGGAGACAAGTGTATATATTGTATTGAGGGAGGAACTCAGGACTTTGCAGGTTTGAGCATCTATGCTGAAGGCAATCATAGTACATTCCTATCCTTCTGACCTTATCATCACTCTTGACCTCTGGTGTTAATGTCTCTATTCCTTTTGGTGCTACTGTCTAAATTAAAATAGGACCTGATTTCTCAGTTCCTACTGCTGTTGAAGACCAAGCCAAAGTTTAAAGGGTTGCATGCAAAATAAGTGTAAAATGCAAACCTTGAGAAAATGTTAAGATACAGAACATATTATACAAATTTGGGCTACATCTTCTTCCAAATCTCTCTGTCATTCAGGTTGCTATCAGTATAAGTCTTCGGATTTGATTCCTGACTGCAGCAGAACAAACAGGAGTAGAAGTCTCTTCAATGCAAGTGACTAAGAGGCAAAAATCTGATGTCTTATACAGATAAATATATTTGACAAATTGTGTTTGTTTCTTTAATTCATGAGATAATAAATCTCAGTGATAAATGCTCCCTCCAAACAACAGAACAATGGGATGGATATCAATGTTTATCCACACCCCATAAACATACAAAACTCTTGCACATTGGAAAAGCCAGTAGTGCCTGAATTGATGGTTGCCTATTCAAGACATCTCATTTATTACAGTAGATGTGATGCAGGCAAATAAAAGAATGACCAAAGGAGGCTGCTAGGTGGAGAATGGGAGGATAATGAGGTCAGATAAAATGTCTGGGTCTCATTAATCCCAAAGAGCTAAGGGCGCTTTCTGTGGCAGTTCAGCAAAGATGGTGAAGCATGATGAACAATGCATCCATACTGACACTGGTGTTTCCTGGTAACCTGAACCTACAGAAATCTCCATCTTGTCTTTGTAAGTTGCTGAGCAAAGCACAAGGGCACTTGGTAGCAAAACTGCAGGCAGAGGCTCTGTTTATTGTACAAACATGGGCTGGAATCAGTGGGGTGCTGAATTCTCCCTGTCCATGTACTACTTTATACTCCACCAATGAGAAGCAACACGAAGACTTGAAATGCATGAAGATTCTGCTCTTAAACCAGCAGGGCCAAAACCAACAGTGAAATCCTAATAATAACATTTATATTAGGATGGAATAGTTACAAGCAAAAATAGCTACAGACAATTCCCTGCCCTCCCAGTCCCAATAACTTTTCCTTTCCTTTAATAACTACCACTTTTGGAGATTCCTTCTCTTGACTGTCCTATTCTTATCTTACAGAGATCCTTAGCTCCCTTCTAGAAATTATTTGCCTAATATCTCACCTAATTCTCCTATCCTACAAACATAGCCCCTTTTTTTTTGTCCAGTCTCTTGTCAAGATGGAAAACAACTGATTTCTACCCCTTTCAGAATAATCTTTCATATTATGATAAGCTATTATACACCACCTATTTCCATTACCTTCCTAGAGGCCTTATATTTCTCTTTTTTTGATTAAATAAAAACAAGTTCTGATTATTTTCCGATAGGGACAATGCTTTTTTATCTGTTTGTCATTGGTCTGCGCTGTGGTTTACATGCAGCAGTTGAATTGGGCTGGTGAGAGAACACCAGTGCTGAATAAAAATGGTCATTTACTACTCTTCCAGGATTTCCACTTTGCTGCTAATTTTCAATTTTGTGATCCACTAAAATCTTCATATTCTTTATTGCTATACCATGCTCTAGTCAGACATTCTCCATTTTCTAATTTTCCTTCCTAAATACAGCATCTGTATTAAATTTAATCTTATTGCTTTCAGGTCATTTATCCAATTTATTGTGATCATTTTGAAGTCTAATCCTGCCTTCAAAAATTCTCATGAGATTTCCAGTAAGATGTCATCCACAAATTTTATATGTGTACTCTCCATTTCATGATCCAAGTAATTTATAAAAATATTGAATAACAATGGACAGAGAACAGGCTCCTATGGGGCTTGCATGACGTGACCTTCCAGTTCGACAGCAGACTATTGATAACTACTCTTTGCATAAGGTTTTGCGAGCGTTTGTGTATCAGCTTTGTAGTGATTTTGTCTAGATCATAATCCCTCATACGTCTGGCACTCCTCCTCCCTCCCCAAAATCCCACTGTGCGTTATCTACTTCACTGTGAAAAGTCTCTCTTTAACCACCTGGTCTATTGAGACTGCCCTCTGCCCTCAGTGCCTCTTCCTAAGCAGGTAAATATGGCTTTTCTTTATTAACACTTTTTGGACTCTGGTGTTTTCAGACTTGGCCCCTGTTGCTCTTTGTATTTCTTCTCCTATAGCATCGGCAGCTGGGGAAGATCCTTGCTTTCTGCTCTGCCTCCGGTCATTAAACGGGAGATGTGCATGTTCTTTTTTATTTTCTTTCCAATGATAATATCCTCTTCCCAAAGCTAGATATTCACCTCATTTCAAGTTGTGTAGTTCTCAGGCTTAATTAATAAATTGGCAGAACTCTAAAGCTTTTACACTGGTGATAAGCCACTGTATGGCAGACCTAAAAAAAACCCCACATCTGTCAAAGTAGATTAAAAAAAATGGTGCCATTGATTTTCTTACTCTCCATGTTATCAGTGACCTCCTGTACATGTTCTGTCAGCCACTGGTTTCAACAAAAGGAGTTTGTTTGGAGGATGAGTTACAGTTTTCTACAGCAGAAGTTTTCTTGGAATCACATCATGGATGCTGTGCAAACCTGCTTTCACCCCACCACCGCAGGAGAGGTGTCCCAACAACTCTCCAAGAAATCAAGAGATATTATTCTATGTGAAATGGCCACACCAAAGCTTGGAGCTCCCTTCACAAACCACTCAGAAGACTACTGGAGCCGGAGTGCGTTTGTGGCTGCCCATTCACATTTCTTTCACTTTAGGTTCCATTGGAAAAACTTGCCAAAAGCATGTTTCACAGATTTTGTAAAATCCCAGGTGCGTGGCTGCTGAGTGTTCCACAGAGCAGAGCAGAAATGGGCAAGACCCCCGCCCTCCAAGAGGGGATTGCTGAGGTGGAGGCTGCAGAGCCGTAGGACACACAAGCAGCACACTGATTTGCGGCGGCTGGAGATCCAGCCTTGAATCCTAAACGAACTCTTTAGCGTTCACCCGAGATCTGGCTCATTCAGTTGCAGCAATGGGCAACATATGTGCACGACGCAGGGATTCCTCGTGCCGTGGAGCTGCTGCTCCATCCCCAGCTGCAGGACACGAGCGAGAAGCTGTGTGGTCCCCGTGTGCCTCCGCTCACTGTGTTCCTGCCTCTCATTACTGGCATCAGTGATTTGCAGCGTTGGACAGAGGATCTATACGCTAAAACAGATTCCTCAGCACATTTATGCTCACAAAACACAAACACTTGTAAAATGCAAGCACAATTAGTGTGTGCGTTTCTGTTTCTGTGTGCTTTGAGAGAGGCTGGGAATGTTAATTGGTTCTGGTCTGAATCAGCTTCCTGGTTCAGGGCACACTTATAAAAGGGATTTCAGCTACACATTCAGTGCCAAATGTAGCAGATGGTGGTAGGATAGTAAATTACATTAAGGAATACTTGTACAGTTTCTTTACCACTTTTGTAGTTGAAAAACAAACAACTGAGTTGCTTAGGGTAATGGCAGATGCAGTTTTGTGTATGTCTACCATCCTAATAGTTTTATGGAATTATCTCGGAGAATAAAAAAGCAGGTTTAATAACCTTGGAAATGATCTGAATAATCCTGGAGTGACCATCATTTCTAGTTTAGAAGTTTATGTTTCTCTGTTGCTAAGATTTCCAATTCCAAGTATTTATATAACCATGCATATTTTTTTTCAGAATTTTTCCTCTTATTTACAAAAACATTTCTGCAAACAACTTCCTAGCCAGCTGTAGGCAATAAGTGTCACCCTGGGTATTAGTGCCACCTGGTTGTCATGACATATTGAATCACTTCCTATTTAAAATAATGTTTAAACAGTCTTCTACATATTTGGTTTTCCAGCTCTGCCTCCTTTGTTTACCAGTTTCCACACCTTCTTTGAAACACTTCTCGACTATCTGGTGTTACAGGATTGTCAAATAATCCAGGTTGGTAAGGACTCTAGTCCCACCTCTTGCTCCCACCTCAGAGCAGAATCAGCTCTGAGATCACACCAAGTTGCTCAGGGCTTTGAGCCCCTTCAAATGGGTCTTGAAAGCCTCCACGGACTGAGATGGCACAGCCTCTGTGGGAAATACACTCTGCTTTTTCCCTGTTGCAATTTTGATTACAATATCAAGTGGGACCATGTGGTTTGAATTCAACTCTATATTCAACAGGATTCTAAACTCTATTTAGCATAGTGCAAATGAAAATGCCACAATACAGTCCATCTATAATTTGACAAAGGTTCAAGAAAAAAAAATATTTATCTACTTGAGTAAGAGAAATTAGATTTTTTTTCATTAATTTGTATTGTGCATAATAAAGTGGATGAGTGAACAGATGTGCATATACATGAATATCCCTCACGTGGTTCTTTATTTATGGTACAGGAAGAGACTAAGAAGAGTGGCTACAGATTTGGGATTTATTTTCTGTTCTGCCAGGGCAAAATCTAAACTAGAGTTTCCAGTTTTGAGGGTCCAAATACCTCATTCCATTACTACATTGACAGTTCTGTAGGCAACTCGAGGAAAGTAACCTGCCAGAGAAGAGCCTTGAATATGAAAATGTTCATAACTCTCAATGTCATGATAAAAACCAAGAACAGCTTTTACAATGAAGTGCATGAGATTACCATGTAAATAAAAAGGTAAGAGTTTTAAAACAGATGTTATTCATATCATGTTCTGGTGAAATAAAGTTAATTTATCTCTTTTTTTGTTTTGCTTTGATTTTATTATTAACAGAAAGAGGTAGTCAAACTGGCTGAATATTTCAATTCCACCTTCTGCAGTGATGCTATCAATCATGTTAAATTTGGGTTCATAGAAAGCAAGAAGCACCATCTTTCTATTTGTATTCCCTAGAATTTTAAGTGTAAGGGTTAGGTATCTAACTTTTGACCTGTGAGTATATTATTCAGTTGCAGGCAGAGGGGCTGGTTTTTGCTGCAGGCATAAATCACAGATCACAGAATCATAAAATAGTTTGAGTTGGAAGGGACCTTTAAAGATCACCTAGTCCAACTAGATAACTATGGTGACTGGGGAGAAAGATCAGATGTTACCACTTTACAACAGAGTAGCACATATATCCTCCAAGACTATTTGTAGTGGGAATGAGGGGGTGTCAAGAGACCTTTCACAGTGAATCACCAAATGCAGTGCAGACCATCAATGGTCAAAGCTGTCACCCGAGGACAGCCCTGGAGCAGTGCCAGGGCTGGCAGGTCCTAGCAGAGGCCATCTGAGAGCTAGAGTCCTGCTCAAGCTTCAAGTCACCCTTTCATTTGGCATGCCCTGTCCTATGACAATGATGCTGCCAGATTTGGGGCAATCTATAGGTTTTGTGTTTGCTTGTACACGCTCAAGGGTGAGGCTTGCTCCTTCTCCATGCCACGAGTTAACACTTTGTCTGGTTCTTCTAATACATATTTTATGACCTAGCTACTGTGTTTTAATCGGCTGAGCAGCAACTCAAGCACTTGAGCAGGTGGCCTGGTGGCTTTATAAATACAATTATGATGACTAAAAGCCACACGGCACTTGGCACCATTCTTCACAGTTTCCCCAGCGGTCTGGAATTGGCTTGCCCTGGCGACAGAGCCAACCTTTGCAATCTCCCTGTTCGCCTTCCGCAAGTTTGGCAGCCAGAATTCACCGCTCCGTCTCTGCAGATCTGGTATTCCTACATGGGGCAAAACTGATACGAGATTTTAAATTAAAACCAGCAAAACCTACCCAAACCAAGCCCAAATTGTGTTCCAGCTTGGACTGACAAGAACCTCATAATAAGAACATGGAAGTGAACTGGAAACAGACTGGAAACTAAGCTCCACATGGATAATTCTGTGTTAAATACCATTTTTGGTCGACACAGTATACATTAAACTGTGAGTCATTCAAGCTATTACTGTCATTGGCATGGAAAAATAAAAAATACTGCAACTGGGACTATTGCTTTAGTGATAACACACAGGTTTCAGTGGGTTCCAGCGATGCCTTTCCTTTACTCCTCCTTTCAGTTTGTTGTTGTTACTTTATTTAGAGCTTGCAGATATCCATTGAGTTGCCCAGTTTGCCTATTCAGCAAAGGCCCTAGATAGCATACTTTAAATTAAGCACATTTACATCCCACTGAGGTAACATAATTAGCTTCATGATTATTTCAAGGTTTGTGTTCTCTATATAGATCTGTTTCTCTTTCATATCATGATACACAGATAAGGTCTTCAATATGCATTGAGCTAGGATTCTGTAAGGGGCCAGCTGTAATCTTGATATTTGCTTCATTTCCAAGTGCTTAAGTTTTTCCTTTTTTAGAAAAAAAATTCTATAGACCAAAACAATTTTTTGCAAAACAAAATAGAAAACACCTTGAAATTAAAATTAATTTTATTATAGAAAACAAAAATGTTCTAAAATATGTCTAAATGGAAAAGTTAAAATCCATCCAAATTTTTTTTATTATTTTCCCAGAATGAAATGGCAAAGAGTTTCTAAAATAAAACTCCATTTAAGTGACATGACACTTTCTGTCAAATATCCATGATGAGCTCTAGACAATGTCATGTGAGAGGCTGTTTTGATATCTAGTCTGTAAGCACAGAGGATCAGATTCAGAACTTGCAAAATTTGGCATTGTATTGATTTCAAGAAAGCTATGAGAGTTTACACAGCTGAAGAGCCCAAGTCTTCCTTCAGTTCTTTTGGGCAATTGTAGGGGTAACTGAACAACCCCCACCCCAAACCCATTGCTGTCATAACATTTTATGTCATTGTAGACTGAAATATCCAGTACTCTGCCCAGCTGTGTTTAACCAGGACTCTGCAGGAAGTATTCTGCGAGGCATGCATCCTAAAAGCCGAAGATTTAAAAGAAAAGGGTGTAGGAAGAAGAAGAAGATAAAAAAAGACCCCAAAAGAAAAAAAAAAAACCACCCCCGAGGAATCCCAGTGGGTCATATCAGGATGGAACAGGCACAAGACATCAATGTTTGCAAGATACGTGCATCACGCCGCAGACGGAGTCTGAGCACGTCGTTTGCATCAGAATGCAAACTGCATTCTTTCCTCCTCCTGACCGGGCACATACCGTTGCACAGACGTGATTGAGTTGTTGGCCACATGCTGATGTGGCAAAGGCAATTCGTTGCAAAGACCCTCTAGCCACCCACCTCACTTACATGCCCCGTTTTAGGAGGCTCAGGTTTGAGCGCAGCAACCTGCAGGAGCAGGGCTGCCGGCAGCGTAGCAGCCAGCCCGTAGCACGGCAGAGACGTCCGACCGCCAGGCAACGTGTGCTCGAAATGTGCCCAGCCGTAGAGTTTAATCACGTCCAGCACAAGTGGGCCGTGCTTGTAAGAGCTTTCAAAGCTTCGAGTATTAAGAAAAAGCTTACATGGCCCAAGGCTGTTTCTTTAGCCAAAGATGCCTTTCTGCGTGAAAAGGTGTTCCCCGCTGCCCTGATCTGTGGTTTATCTAGTGAATCAAGCCCTAATGAAATAAGCAGCCTTCTTATACCAAGTCAGTCCAGGGAGCAACACTAACTGTAAGCAAAACTGCTCAACGTCTGTGGTTTTGCCACCCGTGAGAACTGAGAGAAAAGTGTCCAGTACAGCGATAATTGCTCCACAAAGAAGTGATGATGATACATAGATTTGCTACCCAAGAACCTTCTCCAGCGGACTGTTTCACCTCTAGCTTTCATGTAGGGATTTGCTTAGTCTTTTGTTGATAACACGACAACAAACAAATCCATTAACATAATAACACCATGATTACACACTTAATCAGTCTTTAGACTTATCATGGTCTAACTAACCTTTCCTACTAGGCAAGTGAGAATTTGTGAACCTCAACTTATACTAAGCTTGCTTGTTTTGCACTAGTGCTTCACTCCTAATTAGCAGCACAGCATTTTCCCCTGCAGAAACCTATTTAATAAAACATTGAATTTTTAATATTTTTGACTGGGGGAGGTGCAAGTCATGTGCACTCCTAAAGATTAACACTCCTCTTTATTTTGTCAATGATGAAGCACATTACTGGTATTATGATCACCCTTGTCCTTCTGAATCATGCGGAACCCAGTGAAAACACTTCCATTGCTCTCTGAGACCTTGATTTTACACATAGCCCTGCTATTTTAGAGCCAAGATGTATAAACTTAAAGATGTTATCCTCAGCGATTCATTTATGATAACGGAGGTGCCAACTTCTGTAAATCTGTCTGAGATGATAGCTTTTGTATTGATGACTAAATTGTAGAGGGTTCATACACAGGCATAAATGAAGTTAGAAAGTTCCTTATTTGTACTGTGCAAAAATTTGAAACCTTAATGAGTGTGATTTGTGGGCTGAGCTCATAGCTTGGAAGGTCTGCTTGTGGCTTGGCTGGTGACACAAATTACACAACTTTGACAAGATAAGGCAGAAATAATTTTAATATAGGAGAGGGGATGCTTCACTACTCATAATCTTCATTGCTCATTCCTGAGTTCAAGTTTTGGCCAGACTGGTAGCACGATGAAAATAGGACAGTTGTACCCCAAAGGCTCCTGCATTCCTTCTGTCTGCAAATCCTTGCACTTGCATGTGCAGACAAAGCTGAATTTACATGCCAGTAGGCACATCTACATGCAATGACCTATTCTGTGCATTCTCTTGTGGGTTTTTATACATCAGCCAATTTTGCCTTGTTAGAAATACTAAGCTAATGTGGCCATTGATCTGCAGCCTACACAAGTTGAAGGCTTCAAGTCAGGTGCAAAGAGAATAAGTACAAGCACCTTGGTCGAACAGAAAATCTGTTTTTCCATACATGGAGATACCATGAAAAAAATAAATATCAAACTATGGCAAAGTTTAGGCAGCAAAAAGTTGTCTCCTTAGGAAGAGTATTCCTGAAAGAAATGGTTCCTTCATGACACATGGATTAGTGAGAACTTCCTAATAAAGAACATAAAGAAAGGCACTACTTGGTCAACTAATTCAGCCCCTTGCTCTTAGAATCCGCCAAGGCATAAACATTTAAAGCAGATGGGACTGTAACACATCCCTTCCGCACACAGAGACTTCATTACTGTCAACATCTGGTAACACATTTAAGACAACTAAGACAAATGCCAAGAAACAGACTACGCCAGAGAAGGTTGATTTGTTACCGGTGTATTTTGTATATCCTAAAGGTAAGATACTATCTTCCCATAGCAGTGATCGTGGAAGTTCTCAGAATACTGTTTCTGAGGCCAGGTTGATATTTGGTAGCTATATATCTCCTTTATGTGGAATGGCACAAAAAAGTCACTACTGGAGCTAATGAAAAAATAAGATGCTCAGTTACAAAATAGTCTTACAGTGATAGTCCAGAGCAAGTATGTCTAGCTGGCACCTTTTTGGCAAGATTTATCCAATATGATGAACCCAGAAGGCATCTGGCTCTCACATGATTTGAAGGACTTCTAATAACCTTAACAACACCTGCTTAGTTTCTCAAACTGTGCCTAATATATGATTCATCCAACTCACAGTCTTGGCACACTGGTCAAGATCTGAATTTGAAATATGCCAAAACTGAAGGGTTAAGAAGGTCTGTGGTTCTGTTTTGAGCTATTTGAGATGAGAGCGATTCATTGTGAAATGTGGAACTGAGCTGGGTTTCAAGTCTCCAGACGTTCTGGATCCAGGACTTTGTGTCAGACTTCACTAATTAGTGCCTGGAAGAGTGAGAGGCAGGAGGTGCAAGGAGGGAGTGTTTCACATTAAGCTGGCTTGTTGCATAGCATGTTATAAAGCACTGACAAACTGCAATGATTAAATACCCTCCTGAACTTAAAATATAAAGAGATACTGGTCTTGCTAAAGACCAGGCAGTTCACTAAATCACAGTGCATCTCTCTCAGCTGAAATATAAGCTCTCATAGAGAGAGCAACCCCATGTAGCTGTGGTTTTCCAGACTGAGGACAGGCTTTTTGGTGCATACATTTATTCTGTTGATGACCTGGGATGTGCACACTGGTTTTGTACAAGAAAATGCTCTTACTCGTCTGTATACGTAGGAATGCAGACAGCATATCCTGGTATTTCATTGCCAGGTGCCATTAATAATAATGGCCAGATCTTAATTGGCACAGCCCAGCCCGTGTCAGAGTTCCTGATAAACTAAAGCAAAGCCCTGATGAATCTCACTAAACCACACTTGCAAGTGCCGCTTGATTTTCTCAGCTGCCTTCAGTAATGAAGAAAGAGTGAAGAGGAATACAGCTGAGTAGGTCTGGGAAGTTAATATCAGGAAAGGGAGGAAAAGGAGGGGAATCAGGGACTTTCATGATTTGTTTTTCACCATGTGGAACTGTGAAATTCACAGACTTCAGACCTTCTCCACATCTCTCCCTGACACTCTTGGCCTCCATAGAAACCAACGGTAAAGCATCTATTGATTCGAGATGAGATTCCACACCGCTGGATGCCTCCCTGTTTGCCCCCTTCCTCCTTCTTTCCCTGGTCCCCATCCCTCCCTGGTGTTCTGGCTCCTGTGAACAACTCAGCAAGTCTGTTCAGCTCACTCAACCGACAAAAAAATCAACATAGCAGAAAGATGCAGGTTAGAGGTCAAAGAACAGCCTTGATTTTTTTTCTCCTCAGGAAATAGTTTGAATCTTTTCAATATTAATGGGTGTGGAGGGTCCTTCCTCTTCTTAAAATGACTTGGAGGTGAATTTGCATATAACATTGCTAAGGGATGTTTGGGGACTCAGCCTGCTGACCTTCCAAAAGCCTATTTAAAAAATACCCTCAATAATTTTAAAGAGGAGCAAATCTCTTTTATTATATTGTCTAGTGCAGTAAAACCCCTCTGCAGTGTCTGAAGAGAGAATTTTCTATTATCTGCCAGAAGCCTTTTAATAAGGGACAAAAAGAGTGCTGCACAGTTGTTTTATTGGCTGAGGTTCATCTGCAAACACAGAGAAGTACCACCTAGGGCTCTAACAAACAGGCATCTTTGAAGCACTGAGGTGTTGAAGCAGCCCCTGTGGTAGCTCAGTACCCAGTTCTGATCATTTTTATTTTACATCATGCTTCAGAAGAAGGTTCAACAGGTTTCTCCCCTTCTCTTTCTCTGTTTCTTGTTGGGAATAAGGATGAGATCAGTTCACTTGGATGTGCTGCTGTAATGAAACTTTCAAAACGTTATCTGCATTCAGTCCTGCGTCACTCCTTCCTTTCTGGGAAGGAATTAAGTAATTACTGTACAGTGGGTGCCTCCAAATATCACAGCTAACACTTCCAGATGTGAATCAGTGGGGTGTGTAGCAGGAAGGAAGGAAGGGAAGATAGTATTCTGCTAGTAGAGGCCAAGGTTTTAAGGGGTATAAATACCTGAAAATTCACTCTGAAAATCTAGCATGTATTTCAGAGCTAAGCTTGAGGGACATGTCCTTGCTGAAACTCCCACTAACATCAGGAGAGCTGAGCTTTCCTCTGTACTGTTTTGATGTATTTGGCCCTATCAGTGGCCGGTTAAAGCCACCGCAGTCCTGTCCCGTACAGCCCCTGGAAACAGGCAGGCTGGACCTTGGAAGCCTCCTTGTAACACCTATTTCTCTAATACAGATTTTTAACCGTGGAATGCTCGATCTATGGACCCCTGCACTAAGGGGAGACGGTATTCAGAGTATGTGTAAGTCTGCTACCAGTAAGCTTGCTTTTCTTAATTGTCTTCTTTGGACCTTTAGAAATAGTCCACAGACCACAGGCTGAAACCACCAGAATACGGTAATAGAGAGCAATAGTTTCTCTATCTGCAGCCCAGCCCTTCTGCACCCTGCCTGCACTTCTCGGGGGCTGCCAGATGGCTCCTGGTGGAAACCGCCCGGGCAGAGAGTACTTGATGGTCTCTGGTGCTCACCCCTGTGCAAGACACCTCGTAGCGCTAACGCTTGGGCTGGGTCTTGGCCAGAGCTCTCAGTGCCCCAGGAGGCTTCACCGCCCTAAGTGCAGATGCTGGCTGGGAGCAGGTTCCTGCTCTCATTTTATTCTGGAGCTGCTCTTTCAGAAGGTAGAAAGGCGGCAGAAAGCCTCACCTTGCAGTCTCTCTGTTTGCAAGTCCCGCATTGTCTCAAAGCCCTGATTTCAAGTTCTCTCCCCTCTTTTTGGAGGAGAGGTGCAAGACTGACTTCACAGCTAAGGTTTGCTCTGTGAAGCTCCTTTTTGTACATTTTTTCCTCCCTTTCTCTTCCCCTTTCGATGATTCTTGTGTTTGGGATTTCCCTGGTGCATTTTTTCAACATTACTGCAATAATTGCCTATACTGTTAACTATACCAAAAGCAATATTATGGAGGTCATTTATTAATTTTTTATGCATGTTAACTGTATAAATAATGATTTGTAAAATTAGGCAGAAGTTATATTAAATTGAGTAGTGGTTAAATCTTGACACTGTTTATATTTCTCTTCTAAAATAATTAAACCTTCTTTTCATTTAGAAGTCCATGTCCAGACAGTTGTAATGCGTTTAATACTTTTATAGCAAGTCATTTAACCCAGAATTTCACTAAATTAATTGCAAAGTGTAAACTTTATTTAAGATTTTCCAAGTGAACGTACAGTTATATGGTAGTAAAGAATTAATACTGTATATCTTTGGAAGGGCATTACCTTGAAATTGTCAGCCAATTTCTCATAATATTCAACAGTGAATCATTATTTAAATGCCAGGTCATACTCCAACACACTTGTCCACATGCCAGGAGCTGAGAGACTGTGAATCACTTTCATGTCAAATGATCTGTGATGGATGGCTGTCTTTGGCTTCCAGAGCCAGCAAAGCTCAGGGACAAGAATGAAAGGGACAAAAGGAGGGAGAAAGGTATGAAAGTGAGTATCAGAAAGGGAGGTTTTCAGACGTGCATAGAACTGGCCCTGAAATCCACCCTGTAACAGGACATAGTATAAAACAAGGTGTTGATGTGTTTCTAGTCAAATGTTGAAGATATGTATTAATCTGTGACTCTGAAGGGACTGTAAGAGGATTCAGAGCTGTGGGTAGAGTTTGATTTCCTAACTTTGGTACAGTGGAAAAGACAACCATGGTCTCTATACCTTGGGGTGAGCCAGATGTGAGCCCTGGGCAGAGGCCAGGCAGGGAAGCTGTGTCTCACCAAGCTGCACTAATTCATTCATCTCAGCCCTTGCCAATGTGTCTTCTGGAACACACAAAAGTACCTGTCTGGAAAAGTACTCCTGACTACGAAACACACCCTCAGGTTTCCCCCAAAACAAATCTGGGTCTCTGAAATTGAAGGGGACAGAGGAAGGGGGAGAGGGACAGGTAATAGGGTCAGTACCCAGAATTCACATGAGATCTCCATGACATCTCACAGATGATGCTGGGCTCACAGAAATTTGGCTGGGCAATGCAAGGTGCTGAGTGGGGAAGCTGAGGTGACTTTCTTCCTCGTGATGTGTACTTTCAGGTTGGCTGTTCCTGGTGTCACATTTTAGATGTCAGATCAAACACCTGTGAACCAATACATGCAATTCATCCTAAATCCCACTAACAACTCCAGTTTGACATCCCGCCTTCCTCAAATGACTAAGATACAGCATCCTTCCTGAATTTCCCTGTCATATTCTTTCACAGTGTTACTTGGCTCTGACAGATATGCGATGTTATTTTTGCCCCACAAATGGCTGCATTGGCTGGTAACTTGAAATCATCTTTACTTGTAAGCCTCAGTGCCTGAAAGTTCTCTGGATAGAGACGTGCTCTCTGAAAGCAGATCACAGAGAGTCACTTGGTTCTGTGTTTCTACAACACAGAATCACAGAATGGCAGGGGTTGGAAGGGACCTCTGAAGATCATCTGGTCCAACCCTGCTGCCCAGGCAGGATCACCCAGGGCAGGTTGCACAGGAACGCGTCCAGTCGGGTTTTGAAGGTCTCCAGAGAAGGAGACTCCACAACCTCTCTGGGCAGCCTGTTCCAGTGCTCCGTCACCCTCACAGTAAAGAAGTTTTTCCTCATGTTGAGGTGGAACTTCCTGTGCTGCAGTTTATGCCCATTGCCCCTCATCCTGTCACTGGGCACTACTGAAAAGAGACTGGCTTCATCCTCCTGACAGCCACCCTTCAGGTATTTATGGACGTTGATAAGGTCCCCTCTCAGCCTTCTCTTCTCCAGACTAAACAGCCCCAGGTCTCTCAGCCTTTCCTCATACGAGCAATGTTCCAGTCCCTTAATCATCCTCGTAGCCCTCCATTGGACTCTCTCCAAAAGTTCCCTGTCTCTCTTGAACTGGGGATCCCAGAACTGGACACAATACTCCAGATGAGGCCTCACCAGCGCAGAGTAGAGGGGGAGCATAACTTCTCTCAACCTGCTGGTCACACTTTTATTAACGCATCCCAGGATATCACTGGCCCTCTTGGCCACCAAGGCACATTGCTGTCCCATGGATAAGTGGATGTTAAATGGATGTAACATCCCATGGATGTTACTTCAGTAGGAAACCTTTGTGCTTTTCGAGTTTCCTCCTCCCCTTGTATTTCCTCAGTCTTTCACATACAGCTGAGTGGCACTGCTACTTTCCCATGGAAGTCTGGACATGCTCAAAACAGGGAGGGCTTTTCTGCTCTTAGGTCTTTAGAAGTAGAGAACAATAAAAGTGTCAAGTTACTGAAGAAAGCCCAGTCCATTTACCAATATATTTCCTACAGCAAAAGGGTGATGACTCTGAATGACCTGGAGCTGAGGCATAAGAACTCCATTCCCAGGGGTGTATCCACCGATTAAAAGCCTATATGAAAATGTAATGAGAACACACCCAAATACTTTGATTACCAATAATGTTTATGATCTCATTTTAAATACAAGGTGATGTCAAACATTTTAAAATTCATTAGACACTTCCTTTCAAATCAGATGTTATTTGAAAGGCAAGCAGCTGCCTAGCATACTCCTTTGTTTGTAAGGAGACATAATTTCAACCTTAAAATCATTTGATCACAGGGTTCGGCACTTTTTTATTCACTGTCAATTCTGCTTGTGCCCATGCAGAGAGATCTGTGGAATAAAATACTCGGTATGTAAAATGCACCGAAATATCCTCTTCCCAAAGATCAGCTGCTGCAATTGGTTAATGAGAAACTGCAAATGGGGAGCAAACATGTCTCCTTCCCCATGTTCTGGCATTGCACACAAGGCTCGCTCCTTCTTTCCCCTTTCTTTAGCATGGAGGGAACAGCATCATAATTCAAAACAGGTGCAAGCAGCGGTTTAGCAAATTCCTTCCATTTTCAACTCTCAACAATTGGCCCAGTTTCATATGTGCTTAAACTCTCAAACTGTAGGCTTATCGGATACTGACACTGGTTATATTTATACACCTGAATACTCGGGAACATCTGCTGTATTGAAATTCATCATTCAAAAGACTTAATTAAAATAATGTTGAATTGGAGACTCAGCAGGCATTACCAAAGTGTGTATTTGTTTTGCTACAATCAATTAAGACTGTATTCATGAAAACAACTCCTGCAACAAAATCTGTATGTTTAATCTTTATGCTAATCTCCTCAGAATTTGTTGTACTGTTTCAGAGGCAGTCAGCTGAAGACTTTATTTTCTTTAATAGAACTGCATAACATGTTTTCATTAACTCAACAAGGGGTAAATCGGGATGATGTCTAGTATAAACACTGAGAGAGAAATCTAGATTGAAGCATTTTGGTAATAAATAGTAACCTATACTTCAAGCTGGCTGAGTGTTTTTCCAGGTAAGATATTACTGACTATTAAAAAACACTCATTAAATCCTAAATATTAAAAGATGCTTGGCCCTCCAAGTACACATTGTCTGTGTTATCTATTATTCTTTCATTGATTTAAGAGATTAAGAAATCTAAACACAATCAATAACCTACTCATACATAATCTGATTTGTCTCCATCACCAACGGCGTGTCATTTATAATGTTACAGCCTACCACAGCCGCTTGGATTACATGCTGTGCTTGAATTAAAATAGCAACTGTGCACTGCATTTAGGAGTTGATCGTTACCTTTTTCTTTCTTTAATGAGAAAATGTGTATACACATTTGCTTTCTTCAAATAATCCAACATTTGGAAACCAACATTTGGAGCTACCATTTGGAAATGAAAATGCCGGGCTTTCTTGCAAAAGAAGTGTTAAGAGGTAGGTTGTGATGCAGCTGAGAGGTTTAGGGGAAGGCAGGAAACATCAGGGAGGTGGATGGAGGGGGGAACTGGAAAGTGATTGGGATTTGTTATAGGGAAGGGGTTAAATAAAGGGGGGAGCCTGATCTCCTCACTTATTTCCTTTGGACACAGGGCCCGGACCACATCCCACCCATCCTACCCCAAATGTACAGTCAACCTCATTCCTCATTTCCAAAGTGCTGCTGCAAATAGTTGCTGACCCACGTACAGACAGTCCTCTGGGATCAACAGTCATAGCAAAAGCTTCAGTAGACAGCAGGATTGCTTGTTTTGGGTGGTTTGGGTGACTCTCTCTTCCTGAAATCCAGGCAAAGCCTGTTGCTCAGGGCCTCTGCCTCCTTGGCTATGCAGTGAGAGTTTTGCTGCTGGGTTGTATTGTTACAGATTAAAGCCTCAGTGCGGACAGACAACAAAACTTTTGTCAAGTAATGACCAATGATGCAGGCAGCTCCTTGCTGCCTATAAGATGTCACTGAATGAGAATCAAATGGAACAAGCGCTCTAGAATCAACCCTCAAACAAGGTAACACTTCTACTGTCCTTCACATGATGTCTGTGGATTTGGGTTTTGGCAGGGCTCTCTCTGCCAGGAAGGTGTCCAGCAGTACCCTAAGTGTCCGACGGCATACGCTGAAGCTGGGCTCCTTGATGCTCAGCTCTCTGGGTAGGCACCTGGGGCCACGTGTACACACATCCAGGTGTGAGGATGAGCAGGAGAAAGAGGTGCAAGAGCCTTGGCTGAACTGAGAAATACATGGGACAACACCTGAGAGCAAGAAGTAGCAGCAGGGGGAAGTGCTGCTTGCCAGTACAGAAAGCATATCTCATTTTAACAGCTTTTTTTTCCCAGATCTGCCTTGGATGGGGCTCATGTCTGAGGTTTGCATTCACAGCAGCAGAGATTTGCTTCACAGACCAGAGAGAAGAATCGCCCTCAGTGGGAAGTGGCTGTGAACCACCGGGAAGATGGAAATAGGAGTGACAAAAGTTTAACTGCTAACGTTGCAGGAAAGGAGAAGTAATGGCTCTCATCAGTGGAAATGAATTTAATGAACAACTCATAAAAGACTGCACTTGCCAGCAGTTGCCCAGGGAACCATTGCCTGCATGGCTTCCATGGGATGCTTATGCCTGTCAGCAAAGTCATCAAACGAAGAACTTAGAAGAGGGCTGTTTACTGGCCTTCATCTTCCAGACTCTAAGGGCCAACAGGATTTGGTTCAAGGACTATATCACCCTGCTCCTGCCCTCCATAAAACATCAGTTCAGGGCCAGTGACTTGCAGGCAAAATTTCGGCCCTTGGCAAATAAAATTTGATTTATTTTCATTCCTTTCCACAATTTTGCACCCAAACTGAGAAGCCTTTTCCTGCTGTGCCTATTGGGAGACTGATTTATTGCAGGCTGCTTTGTAAGGATTTACTATGTGCAGGAAGGTGAGTACTGGCATCCCTGTGTGCAGAGGATGGCAGTCTCCCAGCAAGGGGAAAAGGAAAGAGCATGAGTGGGCAGATCAAGGAAGATGAGAGCACTAAATGAAAAGACGTCTGAACTGTGGGTTTCTGGCTGTATCTCATGTTTTGGAGAGTAACTCAGGAGGCTAATCAGCAATCACTAATTGTTTTGGTCTATTTAAGTTGACATGAGTCCATCAAATTCTGAGTATCCCATAAAAATCCAAAAGCTTTATTTTCTAAGGGGAGGGTCTAAATAATTCCGAGCAAGACACTGCTGTCCTGAATGATACAGAGCAGACAGCTTAATCACCCTCCAGTCATGAAAAGTCTCCAGGTA
>NW_010543931.1:110492-115771 GCF_000687285.1 Phaethon lepturus | reverse complement strand
TTGGTGATGCCTATAGTGAAAGAGCCAGCAGAGGCACCTCTGAGAAAGCTTTTCCCAGAAAATTCTGTGCAGGCAAAATGCATTGAAGGGTATTTAGGCTTTCCCAGGAGGTCTGGCAGGTCTCCGGGCTTGGGTGTGGAAATGTACCTCTTTGCGGTAAAGCGACTCTTGACTGTCCTGATGTGATTAAAAATTGACAGACAAGGTCAAGTGGTAGGTCCTGGGTCCAGTCTAAACAGCAGGGAAGAAACACCCTTCAGGATGCAGGGAAATTTGTTGTGTTAAATGAAGGATTCTAAATAGGAAGAGCTTTCTTAGTTGATTTGAGTAACATTTGCAGACTCCACTTTAATACATGGGAAGTCAGTAGGCATTGAAAAATACAAGAACAATAAGAATTTTTTTTCACCTTTGACAATGTTATAAAAATGGTTATACAAAAAAAGCCTCTCTCAAACTTTTCAGTAGTTATGGTTGGACTTTGCTGTTTTCTATAGTCTTAACAACATATGATTTACGTCAGTTCTAACAAATATATTTTCTTTGAGTTCTCCCAGATTCCTCTTGGGAGAAAAACTCAATTCATGTTTCTGATTACTATATTCTTGCAATTCCAGGTTAATGAATATAGGTAGGGAGTATTTTCCAACCTACATCAGAGCAGAAGTTTATTAATTATTTCCAGTAGCTACCAATGACCATGCGGAAAGGAAGATCCTAAATGCTGAAAACAGAAGGAGAACAAGATAATTATTCCTGCATCTGCATCACAGATACCAGTTCTGTTTTGAAGAAACACATCCACTTACTGGTATTATCATGCATGTTAGTAGTTATTTACAGTCCAGTTATTCAGTAAATCACCTGAAGCTCCGTCACATTGAAGTCCACAGACAAAACTGTCCACATGAAGTGTGATTTGTATATGTTGCAGATTTATGTACCTTTCACTTCCTTGCTCTTTTATTAACCAGAAGGTACAAAGACTTAAAAAAATGATATTGAGAATAAAATGAATGGGAACAGATCTCATTTCAAACTGGCCATTTTATAATTGCTGTGGCAAGAAAATGGCTGGATAGATGAGAACATGTTCCAAGCCGCTAAAGTGACAAGACATATTATTCCTGGGGACAAGTGTTTATTCTAGTTGATCTGTTACTTTCAACTTCAGTGCTTGATTGGAGTCCCTGATAACTCATGTTCTGCTAAAACAAGTAGCCTGAAGTTAATAATTTTTCTTTCTGCTAATCTTTCTATTTAAAAGAATACCAGACACTTGGCATTTTCCATCACAACTTGGAATATCAGATTGGAAAAGGATTAAATCTATACAGTGATACTATGAAAACACAGTAAAAACAACCTGGAGCAGAAATTAAATACAAATGTCTTGGGAAATATAAAAATAGATTTCAGCAAGATAAACAATAATAGTATTTTGGAGGATGAGTGGTTTCCTGAGTAAAGCATTAACCTTTCACCTTCAGAATATCAATAAACAGTGGTAACCTATGACAAGAATTGATTTAAACAACTTTGATCCCTCCCCTTCTAGCCCAAATGGTTGCTACACTGCAGATCCCTGAAACAAGAGAGCTCCTCAAATGTAGTGGCCTGGAGATGCAACATCTCCTTCTAGCAAAAAAACACTGGGCATTTCAGAGCAGGGTTGAAGGTGAGTCATGTTCTTACGGGCTTTAATTAGCACTTCCACAAGCTGCAGAGTTCTTTACCTGCAGCTGGATTGCACTTGGCAAGGTGTGAAAGCCCTATTGCCTTTGTAAACATCAAAGAGATTCATTGCTAATCTGATCTTTTTAACCAAGCCCTCCTGCTGATCAGAAAAAGTGAGGGCAAACACCTCTGAAGATAAAAGAATGAAGCGATTCTGGAATATGAGATTTATTATTTATTATTCTAGATTGATATGTATATATTATTTAGTTTGTTAGTTCTCTGGGACTTATGCCTATCCTCTTGCACCTAGCTCACAGTCAGTGCTGTATAAATAAGTCATTATTGTTAATATTTGATAAGGGTAGCTGAAAGATCACTGTGAGCAACGATCAATGAGACTTCTTGATTCCTGATTCTACTTTGGCTTCCACCACATTTACACTCCTGGAGTTCCACCTGCTTCTTTGGGATGCTCTTGCCTCACAGCAGAGAAGCAAGGTGAAGATCAAAACATTTCTGTCTAAATTTTTTGGGGAACAATTAATAAGCACACACGTTGTAAACCCCTATGATATGAAGATATAACTGATTAAGGGTTCAATCCACAGCAAGTGAAAATGGAAGCAATTGCTTTGGTGTCAGCAGGGCAAATGCTGGTTTACGCCAGCTGAAGATCTTTCTAGAGGCTGTTGATGGGTTCAGCTTTATAAAAATTACCTCCTGGGAGACTTCTTTTCTAAGACTTTGTGCAGTCTATTGTGCAACCAGAACAGAACAGGCTGGCTGGCCAGTGTAATGAGCACCAGAAGCCTTTATTGTCCAAGATCTGGGTAGAATGGACGGTTTTAAGGCCCGAGCCAGCCAGGAGCTCCCCTGGCGTGTGCAGGGCCCTGGAGGACAGGAGCCCGGCTGAGGTCTGCCCGGCAGGCCGCCGCGCGGTGCTGCCGCTGGCTGGCACGCACCCTCGCTTGGGAAAGCAGGGGGGAATTTTAAAAAAGCTCAAACAAGCCTCTCTGGCTTACAGTGGCATATCAGGGTCCCTCACAGATGAAGCTTGGCCAGATCCAACACCATTTTGCCAGTTCTCCCCACCGCATCCTCCCATCTACCCGTCACCCTCCAGTATCATATCCGGGTAGGATATGATAGATTTTTTTGCCTAGACAGAAGACACACGCGACCCGATTTGTCCTTTCTCTTTTGACAGTCAGCCAGTACAAAGAGATTCATTATCTGGGGAAAAACGCCCTGAGTCTCCAAACATGACTCTCTATATTACCCTTTTACGTATGAATTGGAGGGAGTCTCTGGGATTTCCTTTAAGGCAAGAGTAGGAGGCATCTAAGACGTTGTTTAGATCCCAGCTGGGCAGTCCATGACAAATGAAACCGTTGCTGTGTCGTAATCCTTTTGTGCCTTAGTGCCTTTGAGCCTCATCTGCTTTTTATTCCAAACAAAGGCCATATTTCTCATTTGTCTCCTCTATTTCAGGAGACATGCTCAGGGCCTTTCCGATTTGTAGCTTGGCCAGAGAGACTGGAGAGTTTCATTGAAGTTTCACTGATCCTCTTTGCTTTCTTTCACTGCCCTCAGCACAGTGAGTATTTATTTAGAGATGGAGAAATTGTAAAAGCATCTAACACAATATGGGCAAAGGCCAAAAACACAGCTGGCAACAGAAGCTTTTCTGAATTGTTCCTCTCAAAATATACTCTCAAAAGTAAATATTCCTGGCCTTTGAGGCCCAGCAGGACCCTTCTTGGGCAATTTTTGGAGGCTTTTCCCCAACACTGTTTTGAACACTGAGTATAAAGTGACCAGCAAAGCAGAAGCAAGGAGAAGGAAAGAAGCTCTGGCTCCTGCTAGGTCTGCTCCCTTTGGCTGAAGACATTTTGATCAGGCTTTCATTAAGTGTCTCACTTTGAGGAGTATTAGCTTTGTCATCAAATAAAGAAACCTGAAAATGCAGAGGTCGCGCCTTCCTGATGCAGTCCAGAACTGCACGGTGAAGAAAAAACAAGTAGTCTCTGCTTCAGTGTAGTTACTGAGACTGCCTGGCATGTAAAATCCACCTTGTCATCTACTTTCACTGTCTCATTTAGGAAGTTGTCTATCTAACACTGACCCATATTGCTTACATTAACTCTTGTGGGCGGTTGTGGTCACTGTGCAGACAAGGGGAAGATGGAGTTGTCAGTTGTTTGGTAAAGTCCTTTGCTCTCACTAGGAGAAAATATGCTTTTGGGAGCTTAATTCTCTGAGCTGTTCACCTGGTTTGCCTGAAGCAATTCCCCAGAGCTAGCAAAAAGTGATTTTCCCTTTCCTGCCCTACTTCACCCCTTTTGTAGATACACTGAGCCTGGGAATCCTCTGGGGTTTGTTCTCCTATGCACACACAAAATGCACCAGTCACCAGGTATCACTCTCTACTAAGCTAACGAGGGTTTAAAATGGGAAGAATCTTTATGTCTATAGAAAATATAATTTTTATGTTTGTTTTTTTCTCCTCTCTTTTCTATTCCCTCTTATTTATTTTCTTTTTTCTGTTTTCCCTACTTCCTGCCCCTACCCAGTTTCCAATGATCCTCGCACTCAGTTGAATTCCCAGGACTGAAGCCCTGAGCTTACTGAATTCACCAGGAGGAATTTCCACCTTCTTCTTTGACAAAGAAGATTACATACACACTACTAATTAGTCAAAGAAAGAATGCAGCTTATATGTTTTAGTGCCTGGCTCTGCTCAGGACATACTCTGTCATCATTTCCTTGAATGTAATTTCACTGAAGGCAATAGGAGTTTTGCACGAATGCGAGTCCCTGTTGAATGGGTAAATACCAGCTATTTGTTCATTAACTATTGGATGTGAGAGAGGAAAGGCTCATTTTAAGGGAAAACAATGACATGACACATCCTGCTTTTGCTAGCCGGGCCATCATATGCATTTTACGTGATAAGGAGAGACCCTGTAAACCAGCAGGTCAAGGAAAGGTGCCCTCTGTTTCCTCAATGTATAATAACACCATTCAAAGTGAAAGATCAGTGATGGGTGTTTTTGCATTTAAAACTCACTTTCAGAGAGATCCATTATGCTGTATAAACCACATTACATTAAAGAGCGCACGCAAGCGTTAAGCAGGTGTTTGCAGAACGCCTCAGCAAGTGATGTGCACCACGAGCTTTCATCTCCTTTGTTGAAGCTGACAGCTATGGCGAAAGGAGTGATGCGTATCGCGCTGCCCATAGCCGCGCTCCTTCGAGTTACAGAATCAGACAGCATTAGAATGTGAACCCAAATTGCAGAAGCAGTAGGATGCGGTGACTGATAACTCCAAAGAGGGTCCATATGGCAGGATGGCGGTACTTATAAATATTTCAAATGTCAATTCACAAGGCTACAATCATCCCAAGCTGTTTGTGTTATTCTGAATAATTGCTAGCAAACTATAACAAAATATTTGTCATACTAGAATAACACATAAAAATTTAACTGCTATATACACCAAGCTTTTCTCCAGATAATATACTTTATTAGGTTAATAAAAACAACAGAGGCAGCATGGTTGCAGGGAATTTGTAAATAATTACTTATGAAAAACCC
>NW_010543931.1:95369-110461 GCF_000687285.1 Phaethon lepturus | reverse complement strand
TTTCTTGCTGAAGAGATTGTAGAACTTCATGTCTTTTCCCCAATGCGGACAGGCTAATGTGACAGCAAGCCAAGATCAAGGTAATCAAGGCCTGTTAAGGCATTATTTAGTTTTATTTTCCTCCATTAGCATTTGCACTCGTGCTTATTTGATTTTATTGTCTGTCATCAGTAATTACTAATGCACAGCCATGTGGATGCAGTGACAGAATGCAGTGAATATGGTGCTTCCCACATTGATGTCTTTGAAGCACGCTGGAGATTTTGTGCAGCTCTAAGCCCTGGGATTAGACGAGCTGCACTGAGAGAGGAACAGTTCACAAGCAGCAATTTTCACCGCGGCACTGGAGGGGGTAAGCAGAATCAACTGGAGCTCCCCAAAAGGGCTTGCTGTTCTGTTGCTGATAATGGGCTTACTTCGTCCTCCCCAGTTACGGTGCGCTCATGGAAAGGTTGAGCGACTTGTAGTTGATTTCCATAATTTAATACCCCCTCCCCTCGGTTTGGAAATGAAAACAGAAGAGGATTTTTGGAGTCGTATGGTATCCATGGCATTTTGAAACAGATTTTAATCAATTCTTACCTTTCAGTTGCTTTTTATGACCTCTAAACTGCTGATGTTTTTATAAAAATTTCAGTACTCTTCCCAGAACAGAAGTGACAGAACTGCACATACAACCAGCAAAATTAAGACCCATTCATGTGACAATCCTTCTTACACAACCCTGTATGTAATCCTAGTAATTCTAGACAAAGAGGAAGGTATTTATAGCTTGTCAAACTTCCAGGGCCATTTCTCTGTCTTCTGACAACTAAAGGGTTAAACAGTCATTGCCTTACAAATGTGGAACAATGTCTTAGGGCAAGGACAACTGATGTTCCTCACCGTGCTGAGGATAAAAAGGCCAGCTAAAGGCTAAACTGTCCACAACTTTGAATACGGTTTAGTATTTTGCATGGCTTGCAAAGTTTTGCATCCTGAGCATAGGACCTGCTCTTACCATCTCATCCTCTCAGTCCCCTCCAGTTGTTCTCACATGTCCCAGCATTGCTCACCCCTAGATGCATGAGTGGGCCAGATCCCTAGCTCGAGGGAGGGGTAGAGGCACCATGCAGCACCATAGCCTTTCTCCATCCAAAACCTTAAACACAGTCAGCCGACTTCTGTCATATAGCCCAGTGCCTCACCTGTGAGAATTACAGGACCATGTGAGGTCAAAGACATACTCTTGGCAGGAAAGGTTCGTGCAGAGCAAGAAGTAAGCAGCTGAGCAACTGCAGCCTCATGGCAAGGTAAAATTGCCACCCTAAGAAAAAGGGATCTGGTGCTGGTGCGCTAGAAGAGTGCAGAGGGACCTGGGGTGGCATGCTTAGCAAGGGGTAGCATGGAAGTAATCCCAGCCTGCTAGTTTTTCTAGTTATTCAAGGCTTCTTTGTGCAGCGTTTAGAAGGGATCAGAGGCTCTGCTGACAGAGTGTGCTGTCGCTTTTCCCATGATGTATGCAAGAGTTCACAGAATGAACAGCATATGTTCGGCTTCACCAAGGTACAGCAGAACAGAATTCAGAGCACCCAGAATATTTGGGAATGAATGTTTTGGGGTGAACTTCTCAACCCTGGCCCACGTCCTAAATGAATGATAAAGACTGGAAGAAACTGTCCCCTGTGAAATGCCTGGTAGATAATATCACACTTTCAGTGGCAAGGACAGTGAAGTACACAACAGATTGTCTGGCAAGATTGTGTAGTCTCCAGTATTGGATGACTTCAGGGATAGATGAGACAAACAGTTATCAGGAACGACTGAGGTGAAATTCTCCCTGCCTTGAGGCAGAGGGATGCCCTGGGTGAGTTTTTCCAGCCCTATTTTTCTCTGCTTCTATGACAAGAATTTGCAGAACCGGGATCCAAGCCCAGAGTTGTTATTTCTACCAGCCAGTGGGAGCATCAGCCAGGGTTTCAATATTATGCAAAATACTGTCAGACTGTTCTCACCACCCCAGTACCATGGCTAGCATGCGACTACTCATCTCATCACCACCCTCCCACACCCTGGTATGACCCTGTGGTAACAGGACAGAATATTAAACAGAAAGTATATATGGGGTATAGACACTATGAGAATGTTACAAATACACTGAAGGTGATAACAGCATGAAAAGATTACACTGATATAACAGCCTACAAAAGACGTCTTCACAAGCCCGCATCAGCTCTAGCAATGAAAGCTGAATGATTGCCCACACAAGCACTATTAAAAGTCATGAATCTTCTCACTGTACTTCGCTTCCCTTTTACTGGGATTAGGTTTTGCATCTCTTGAGTTATTAAAATATCACACATCCATTTGGGATGAAATACCATTTAATCACTTAAGACTGTGGTGGTGAACTTTTTCTCTCTGAGTGTGAGAAGATCTTTCAGACTTATTCAGCAAACTGTGCCATAACACCTATCCTTTTCTTGTCCAGAGACAGTGCAGAAAATAATCATGGTGCTGAATAATTCATTTCAAAGCAAACATAACTTCTTCCTGAGGGATCTTTTCCGGTCAAAAGTCTTTGAAAACATTCCCAGGTATAAGCCAAATTTCTTTACCAGTCTACCAGCCACTATAAATGTCTACATTCTAAGGCTGGGACTGAGAAGCTAGGCAAGACCCAGGCCAGAGCGGGAAGCACAAGGGCCACAGAAATACAGAGATCCCAGAAAAGCCATGGCGGGACAGTGTAACAGGAGTGCAGAGGTGTGTATGTCCTCCTTATGAGATCTGGAAATGCCTCTGCACTTCAGGAGATGTCAGTTTGCCACGGGGGCACAGGCTCTGCTGCTTGTATTTGGAGTCGTAGGTTCGCCGAAGCAGATCCAAGCTTGTGTTTCTCAGACAGGTGTAGAGGAGAGCAAGGACTGCCCCACTATCTGTTTCTTGCAGGACATATCACAACATCTATTGCTGCACTTGGAGGCACTGGTGTTCCCACACAGCCGGGCAATTTGCCCCTCACATGAAGGTCATCAAAGTCATCTTTTCATCGACTTCACTGGCTTCTTTCACTGGACCACAGTTTAAATTTTTGATGTGGAAACTATTATTTCTCAAGGGGTATTTACTTGAGTCTGGGATTTGGGGGACTGTAGAATGTTTTGACCGTATTAGAGGAAAAAAATGAGTATACTAAAGCAGTTCAAGGACAGGAAGAAGCTTTTCTTCTTGGTGGACTTTTTGAGTGACACTGTGTGTGCAGATGCCAGATAATAATAAGTCAAACATCAGTTTCTCTTTAAATAGGTAGCGCAATTCAAAGCAACTCCTCTAACATATAATTTAAAGGGGTTGGAAGGTTCCTCCCAGTAACAGCAAACAGTGGTATGCTTTACTGTAATAAACCATATGTTGTTTCTACCAGGAGCCGATAATTCCTGTTCTCAAATTGAGAAACTTAAAATCTGCAGCCACTTACCTACTAAAGTGCAGTAAAGGTTCATTCTCAGAGGCTAATGTATTATTAATACCATGGGAAAGACATCTTACTATATTTATAGAGATATTCTGTACATTTTTGCTAGAACACATGGGAAAGAATACAAATACTATCCAGATCCTTAATCAATACCGATGTTCATTACAGTCCTATACAACAGTGCAGCCCTTACTGCCAATGAATTCCAGCTTTTAATCTGTACTGCTGAAGTATTCATAAACTTGTTTCACCCCCTAAATGCAGTGAAAAAATGAAGCCACAACCTGCAAGACATCTGTGATTTATTCTTTGAGCTTCCAACGATGAGATCAGAGTCATTACAATCTAAGGCAAGGTGGGTGGCTAATAAATCTGTTACTGATTTACACATAGATCATGGTGTTGCATTGCTAATTTGCAAAGAAAACAACCCATAATTGTGTGCAAAATGGCATGCTGTGGTTATAGATGGAATATGATCCTTAATAGGATTTAATTCTTGATAGTATGTGTATTGTTAAGGCTAAAAGCTTGTGCCACACTGCCAGAAGTCAGGTAAACATGGAAGAGCCAGTTAGGGTGTTCTGACCACTTGTAGGAAAGGAATATGTGGGAAGCAGTAAATGCTAGAGGGACTTATCTATAGGGCTGGAGGCCCCAGCTCGTCTAGGAAAACAAGGCATCCCAACAGAGATAAGGAGGTGGTTATCTGTAAGAAAGACAGACAGGCAACTCCTAGTTCAGAGAGAGGGAGGTGAAGAGGAAAAGAGACCCTATACCAGATTAAGAAGGAATGTGGCAGGTAACCTCATGAGGTAATAGTTATTTTAAGGAACTAAACAACAAGGAATGGGGAGTGACAGATGTCATTGCACCCCTGAGGAAATAACAGGATAAGTAAAGTGAGTTCTTCTCTTTATCAGCCTCTATTCTGGGTTAACCGAGATGGGGTCTTAAACCTCCTTAGGGTTAGACAAGTTATAGGTAGGTGATCTGTGCTCGGAGTTGTAAAGCTATGTGTATGTCTAGCTTGCACTTGGTTTTATGGAACACACCTGAAATGACTGTGCCTTCCCTTACAACCATCAGGCAACCTCACTCCACCTGCACCACAGCAATGTGAATCCAGGCTGAAAGAAGAACTGGCACCCATGTCTTTCCGTTGGTCCCTTCTCAGGGAGGAATGCTTAACACAGCAATAATGTAGTGAAGGCAGATTTCCAAGGGTCAAAAACCCCAGAATTGTGGAACCCCCCAAAGACCTCCAAGGCCCATCAGAATCTGGTCTTCAGGAAGGCACAGGCAACTGAAAAAAAAAAAAAGATGCTCACTGGCATCTCTTCTGGCAAAATAATCCAAAATTATGTGGGCTCCAGATTGTCAGACTCGTCAGCAATGCTGTCATTCATGACATTGCAATGCATTTGCTTCATGGGCACCACATTTGTGCCAGCAGCCTGTGTAGGAGAGAAAAGGTTGCCTACATGTGCCAATGTATAGGAACATAAGTGCTGTGGCATCTAGAGTCACTGATGACCATCTTTGGGCTGTCCAGGCACTTTTATTCCAGGCTGGTTATGAAATAGCTTTTTAAAAGATGCACACATGCAATTGAGCTGTATGTGTCGAAGATGTATTCCTCAGCTCTATGCTCTCATGCCAGATGTTGAATCAGTTTTTAGACCCACTCTTCACTCAGACTCCCTAAAACTGCAGCTGCAGCATTTTTAGCTGCGCATTTCTGTGGGACTGCTGGTGTAAGGAGAGGCATTTATCTGCCAATAGCATAGGGCTTTCTAGCCTTGAACATGCCTAAGGAGCATTCTCAGACTGAAAGGTTTCGGGGGGGGTGTCTGCAGAACAAGAAGGAGGGTCTCAGTGCTTTCCCCTGGGGCTCTGCCGCAGCCTTGTGTAATATAACATTTTTGTTCTAGTTGCCTTGAGTCACAATAACCGCAACATGAAAGTATCACATTTGGGAAAGGTAAAAAGGTTATGGTTAAAATAAGAATAACTGACCACAAACCTGCATTGAAACTCTCTATAAGATTGTCCAACTGAAAATGAAATCAGGACTGAAATCAAGTCTGAAGACCTGCTCCCAGCTGGATGGTCATCTGTACCACAAACCCCACAGTACTGGCCGGTAATGTTCGGCGATGTCTCTTCAGGAGAGCTTTGAGCCTGAAATTCAGTCAGAATTGGAGTGTATAACATTCACAGTCTACACAAGCACAAGCATCAGAAAAGCACAAACTCTCTACCCACAATGTGCAAGTCTGTTCAGCAGAAAGGTCACCTGTTAGTGGAGGTCTCGTAGGTGCAGCTTCCCAACAACACGCATGGAGCTGCTCAGGGAGGACAGGAGCTTCCTCAGGCAACTGCTCTCCACACTTCTTGCATTATGGAGGTCCCTTTTCTCCTCAGGCAAGGTGAGGCAATCCGCAGAGCTCCTGCATGCTCAGAGCTGGCGCAGCTTGCAACCTGGACATACCACTGTGGAAAAGCAATGGAGGGAAGATGACCTTGGAATTAATTTTTTAAACAAAAAGTCTTTGTTTTACCAGCCTCAAGCATTTACTCGCCATTAGTCATCTTCCTGCCTTCCTTCAAACTATGAAATGGGCTTAAACATGACATTGAAATATACACACTGGTGGATTTTCTTTCGTTTGCTCATTTCTACTTTGTATTTGGGTGGTTACTGAACTTTTATGGTTTGTGCACTGAAGCCTTGCTTTGTCCGAACTTCCCCCACTGGCCACACACAAGTGAAACCACAGTGGCTTTGGGCTGCAACTTAAAAGTAGGGAGAATTTCCAGCACTGCTTGAGAAGCAAGGATGTGGTTTGTCACTGAACTTTAACGAGGTCACGTTCCCCCTCATTCCCATCACTGCCAAACTCTCCAGCTCCTACCACCTTGCCCAGAAATATCCTTCCTTTGACCTCCCTCTTTGCAGGAAAGGGCCCTTGCATTGCAGAAACTCCAAGATATCCCCTGCTGTAGGAAACTGAGGGAGGATTGGTGGTTTATTGCCAGGCACATCATGGAGGTGGCAGTTTTCAAGGATTACAGAAGATTGTTCAAAGACATGGAAGAAATCCATGGCAGAACAGAGAACAAAGTGTGATGGGTCTCCTCAGGCCTCTTCGCTACCCACTCAGTCACACTGCCATTACTTTGCAGGGCCTGCAAATGCCCAGTTGCTGTAAGTAACTAGAAATGAAGACTTATTTTGATTTCAGCACAGCCTGAGTAGATCTCAGTGATATGGGGCTTCCTACAGTGTGCTTATCGCACTCAAATGAATCCAGCAGACATAACAACATGTTTTGCCCAGCTTTTAAAGTTCATGAGGCAATTTTCTTGAACTGCTCCCTGTATTACATAGTGAGGAGAAAGCTGATCAGCTAAACATTCAATCAACAAGTAGTTTCTAATCATCTCTTCTGGAAGATAAAAGAAATGCAGGCAAACAGACAAATCCTATCTCCAGCAAACAGCCAGAATAGCTGTTTTATATGCTGGGACATTTCTTAGGAGCATGGATATACTGAGAAATATTCACCTTCCTTTAAGGCACAGAAACACTAAGAAATCTACAGGCACAGAAACATCTAAAACACCTGAAATGTCTGAACCTCTTTTCCCATAATTTTTGAGACCAGGGTATACCATTCCGGGCCGTGTTGCATTTTGCAGTATTCATTCCAGACCATGTGTTTAAGAGATATTCTACTGCCCTGAAAAGTGATTCGCTACACTTTGAACCCCACAGAGTATCTCCTTTTGGGGTGCACAGGGGCTTTTGCTCCCTGGGAAGAGCTGTGCCAGAGCGAGTTGGCACTTGGCGGTGGGTGAGAAGCACTGGTGTTGTGCACGGCTTTTTTCCTCTCAAAAATAGATGCATGAGTTGCACTGGGGGTTTCTGCTGTGTAAAACCATGCCAACATACCAAGAGCATTTCCAAGAACTCCAAACTTAAAAAAGATCCCGAGCAAGGTTATATCCTGGTACTGTCTCTACTGTTGATTAACCCCCCACCTCCCCCCAATCCCCAGAAATCACAACAAAAACCACTTATGCAAATGCTTATGCAGATTAGGGGCATCCCTTGGGCTATTGACCGATTGCCAAAGCAGCCCTTAGCACTCTGAAGTTTGTGTCCCCAGTTCAAAAGCAATGGAAAACACTCATTCCTCCCCTCAGGCATCTCTTCCAGGGAGCAGAGGCTTTCTTTCAGTCCTGACTCTCATCCCAGTGTGGCAATTCAGAGAATCTCCTGCCTAGCCTCTGGGCCAAGCCCAGCTGGAGCTACAGAGCCTCCCCCCATGAGTGAATACCCCAGCTTTTTACAATACTTCTGTATTTTTCATCATCAGCTTTTCTTTTTCATTTGAGAAATTTATCTCCCTGTGCTTTGAGCAGCATCGACTGACAGTGGAGGGAAGGGCATCCTTGTGAAGAAGGGTCTGGCTTGAGCTGCAGCCCTGGACACAGTTCCCAGCTGCACTGCTGGCTCCGCGTCTGCTCCTAACCCCCTTCACATCCTTTCTAATGACCCTTGTCTACAAGTCAGCAAAGCACTTAAAAGTAGGCTTAGCGAATGCTAACGTCTGTGGGATTAATCATGGGTCTGAAGTGTCACTCAGCTGGGCTGATGTCTACGCTGCTCGTCGAGGCTGCACCCTTTGTCTGTCTGTCTACCCAGCACCTAGCAGAAAGGGCTCCTGAAGTATAAAACATTAAATCTCCTAGGAAGTACATACTTTGATCTTGCTTGTAGCATTGATATAAAAAGTGCACATGATTAGAACTTGATCATATGTCATTTAACAGCTACATGTTGTTACTCTCATTTTGTTAGCAGCCTGCCTTGCTCTGAAAATAGAGGGGTTTTCTATCACTTCCTTTTATTATTTTTCTTTGCAGTAAATCTAACTGTAAACAATTAATAATTCCAATTAGTGGAGGTTTTTTGGTAACTCCAGCAGCTGCCTTTTCACAGGTTTTCCTAGGCTGCTGCAGGGGCCAATCAGATCATGTAAATGTGCATATTAACAAAGGTTCATTAAGCAACTCTGTCTCTATAAGCCTCTGGAAAAGAAGGAAAGCAGAGACGAGCCTTAGAAGTAAGCTCACTGTGTTCTTCACTAAATTTGACATTATACTGAAATCAGCAGCTTTTTAATAATCTATATTTAAGATGCAAATGTATCTATTTGACAGGAAAGTCTAATGTATGAATAAAGATTCCAAATTGTTTTATTACTTCTTGATTGCTGTTGGCAAGGGAGGAATTACCATGCTAACAGCCTCATTGAGGGAAAGCCATATGCCTCAAATGGAGACAACGCTGAAGTTACAAAGTTTGGTGAGATTAAGTTACACGGAGAAAGGTTCATTTAAAGTAGCAACTAATTAATGACCTCAGAGGTAACCCTACCAGCTACCACACTGGTTAGAGAGGTGAATCCTATTAACAACCTCCTAAGTGCAGTTTCCAATTACAAATCTTTTCAGAAGCTTTATGGTGTAAAAGAAATTACTTCAGGCCCCTCTTCCTATCACGGGGTCATCTCGTTTCACTTTCAGTCTGCACTACAAAATGATAGTCCTATGGGCAGCCTCTGACAGCCAAGAGGCTATTTTAATATTGCCAGAGCTCAGCAAGACATTTACATTTGAAACACAACAAATGTGGAGTGGCAGTTCACCTCTCTTCCTCCTATCATATCAGTTGCTGAAATTGCAGAATAATTGCCCTTACCCCATGGATTAACCAGGGAGTTAATGGCCTCAGACTGTCCTGGCTCAGATGTAAAGGAGGCAAGGTTGTGGGGAAAGACCAAATCTTTTATTGAAGTAACAGACATAGCTGGGAAAAGAGGTAAGATGTTAGACACGCAAGCCTTTGGGAAAGATTAAAGAGCCTGAAAGTTTGATCAGTTTTTCCAGCTATATAAAGATACATAAAGATACCACTTTTCTCTACGAAATGTGCCGCTTTAGACCACCGTGGCTGCTGGTGCACTAGATGTGACTCCACTATAACAGAGGAGAGGTGCAACAGGGCAGGCAGGCAGGGAGAAATGGGCTATGGCCATGTGGCCGCTTGGTTGCTTACTAATCTGAGACTGCGCCTTGTCTCGCTAATTGGTGTGTAATAGCTGTGTACGCTGGCTCACTTTGGGATGCCTTATCAAAGGGGGAGAAAAAACTGGGTTTAATTTAGCTATGCAGAGGGACTGCATCTGTTTTCTCAGCCACTGAAGGATTATAATTGTTTCTCGATGACACTAGGTCACATGCGTATAGGCTTTTTAATTATAACTGAAATTTCTTTTCAACCTAGGGAAATAATTTAATTTCAACATTACTATTATTATTTTTTGGCTTCATTCTAAGTGCCCCAACTCTTCTTGCTCTCTTACCTGCAACATAAATCTTTCCCCTTTCCACATAACTGACAGATTTTTCTTTGTTCATACCTGTCACTGTTTTTTCTTTTGATTCATGCAACAATTACGTAGTTCAAGTTTAAAGGTTATGAAAACTGTGTTTTGGCATTCAACCTGTCTCATCTCTGGAAACATTAGTCAAACACTCTTATTTAAAACTCCCTCTATAGAAGGAAACATTGCCACCTAGGTCTCTGTCGGTATTTCTGTTTTTCTGTCTCAGTGCTTGTCTGACCAAGTCTTGCTTTGTGCAATTCAAAATGCTCAAATCTCATGACAGTGCAGAGCTTACAGTGTTATGCCATGACTTGAGATCTCTGCTGTCTTCTAGATGTCAGTCATAACTCATCTGCTCAATATAAAGTTGTTTTCATGTCTTTGCACAGTAAAAGATGCCAAAATAAAAGTGACCCATTAGAAAGAGGGTGACATTAAGAAGGAGTACAAGATAGAGGGTCAGAAGAACCCAAAGGAGAAGGCTTAGGAAAATGAATGCTCTCTATGCCTCAGCACCAGGATAGCCAGACGTAAGGCTGATGGTTGCCTGTACCACTTCTGACATCTGTTCAGTCATCCTACAGAAAGTCACTGTCATCCTACAAAAAGTCTTCTCCACCACCAGCAAGAACAAGGAGTGAGCCAGCCAGCATGAAGTAAAACCTGGACTGCTTTGGTGAAGAAATGGACAATAAGGAGAGTATTCCTATGAATCTAAAATCTTTTTGAAACAAACTGGTTAAAGCGTATCAAAAAGGTTATCAAGGACATGCAAGAGATGAAAAAGAAGGGGTCCTGGAATCTTCTTAATGGATCCCCAGTGGCTGTTAAGGCTGATTATCCCATAGCTGGTCAAAAGAAGGGTTCCAGAGAGAAAAAAGCTGCCCTACCCTGATTCCCAGCCCGCAGGTCCTGAACAAGTCAGAGATGTTGGCAAGCGGATGTCAGTCATGACTGGAAGAGGGTCTTGTGCTATGCTTATGGTAATTCACTGTCATATGGGCTAACATATGCTCAACATATCAGGGTAAAGCTGTTGACTGAGTGTCTCCTGCTTGGACTCAGTTGGGCAGCTGATCTGCAAGCTGGGGCCCGAATGGGATGGTTCATATGGCAGGAGCAAAATCACACCACTGGGATTTGAAGACTCACTCTAACCCTGCTAAGTAACTCCTGAGTTGCAACAAGCAACAACCTCAGTACAGCAGGGTCTGCTTACAGACTCTGTGGTCTGGAAATGCAAGCCGAGAAGTGATGGGCATTTCACATCAAGAACTTCTTAACACATTCAACAACTGTGAAAGCTGAAAACTAGGCACAAAAGGCTAAACATGCCTCAGATGAGCCAGAGAATTAGTTAGGCATGTGGATGAATCCGTAGATGGGACTTTGAAACCAGACCTTACTTCTGAGCTAAGCTCTTGGCTGGAGGGGGTTGGGTGAGCACTTAAACTTGCAAATACAGAATGCATTCCCTGTGCCAAAGGTCACATATGTACTAGACCACCCTCATCTCCTTGGATGACATCAGTTGAAAGGCAGCCAAGGAATAGATCTATCATCTAATGTACCCAACAGCCTTTTGTACTCAAGAGGAAAGATCACAGGCCTAGGAGTGACAGTACTTGGCAACTTTTTTCCCCTCCTTGGAGGTTATGCACCACAGAGGCTTGCTCACCTCAGGGGCAGGATGATCCATCAGATTCCTGGTTCCCTTTCCAGAGAAAAGCATGAGAAACTGTGACTGGAACCAGAGGTAAGGTAAGGGAGAGGTGCTGCTGTTACCGATAACCCATCTCAGCTCCCACAGTGCTCCAGTCATAAATGACAAAGATGCTCTCAAAAAGCAGAAATTTGATGTCCTCAAAAATGGATAATCTGAGCAATTGGAGAAAAAACAAATTTCATCAACAGGCACAAGATATGGAATCAGGGTTGCCAGGGAGAGCACTTCACAGACTGCTCAGTCAGCAGTGACCAGATCAAGAAACACCAAGGAATGCTTGAGGTACAACTTTTTGTGATGATGAAGATATAAGTAACTACATATATCCTCTCCAGTGTTTTGTTGGGTTGGAGTCAAGAGAATAAAAAGAAAAAACTACAGGCACTAAACACTCAAGAGACTGGCTACCACAGCCCTGGAATCATCCCAAATTACAGTGTACATAATGGGGGAGGACAGAAGAGGCAGCAGTGGATGATATCCTTCAGAAAAGAGAGCAATGAGCCGTTTTCTTAAAGATCGTTGATGTGACATTCTGTTATAAGCAAAAATTATTTGCACTTCTTGTAGTGACCTTAGGGACAGATAAAAGCAAAATCGAAGACCTAACATCTGTTTAACCATCATATATTTTAATTTCCCTGTTAAGGTAAGAGGAGAGTGTTATATGGCACACTGTCCTGCTGACACTTGTTAGCCAGAGAATAACGGTACGTGACCTGTTTCCAATGCCCAGTCTGAAAAGGCCAAGGTGGAAAGGTGACCATCAGGACCCTGGTCTAGCATTATAGGGGAAAGCAACTAATGAGTCAAGGGACTGATCCTTTGTTGTGTTTGCTCAGCATCATTAGTGTTTTCTGGCCTTCATGATGCATAGGACCTGGCAGAAACATGAGAGATAGTGGTATACACAAGTTAGTTTTTCAGATAAGTTTCTCGGAGTTAGGATGGATGAGTATAGTTTTGTTTAGAAGCAGGAAAAAGAAGCAAGGAGGCTGAGGCAGGGATTTACAATGAATAGCCAGTGACAGCATTTTCTAAGTCTGTAACTGGTTGGCTACATAAGACAAGCTAAGGGAAAGCTGGATGAGGGCTTTGAAATTTAAAGCAGTATCCTTTGGAGGTACATCTAGCCCGGAGCAGCTGGCTAAAACATAGGCATGTAATCTGAGAAACTGCCTAGTTGGATTTTGCCAGACAGTTTAGTGGAGATTTCAGACAGTTGCATATGTATGTCTACAGTGAATGGTTAAAATGTGTGTTTGGAAGTGTAGACATGAATCTTAAAACACTGGTAGAAGCAAAAAGAGAAAAAAAATTTGTTATTCCACAAGGTGTTGTGCTCCATGGAAAGTGCTCACGTAGCTTTTGGATTTGAGAGTGGGACAAACTGGGACATGCCCTCCTAGTCTCACCACTGATGACACATAACATAAACTGCCATTTTAAACACATAGAAAATAACAAGAAGCAACTGAAAGCTAGTTCATAAAATGCTTCCTCTGGGGTCATCCACACTGTTGCCATCAGTAAAGGGAAAAAAGTTTTGGAAACCTAGACAGGTAGCGTGGATGGAGTAATGTAAACAGTATGTGTGAGCACACATCTCGCTGTCTGACATACCCATGTCATGTGGAGAAGTGCATGCCCAAAATAACAAAAATCTGCCAACTATTTTATCTCAGCAGTTCTGGGTGGGAGGGCCTATTAATCAGATGGCAGTTAGTGTGCAGTGGCTCTGATATTAGCTCAAAACAATAAACTTTTCCATCATCAGCCTGCTTTATTCTCTAATGTGAATGAGCTGCATCTGATCATGTAAAATAACCTTTTACAATGTATTCTGTACTGATTGTGTGCTGAAATGTTTATTTGCAAACACGGAACTGGAAGGTAAAATGTCAACATCTATGATGAATTTTACTACACCATCTGCAGAGCAGGTCAAAGAATAGGAAAAAAAATTAAGTCGTCCTTCTGCAAGACAAAACCAAGTGCTTTCACTGAGCATTATTTTCAAGGATGGATGTTATGGTGGCTTGGGCAGGAGAAATGCAGTAGTACGTTATCTCTTTAGGGGAAGAGCAGACCAGAAGTACTGTCTGGGATTTTAAACAAAAGTAAAAGGGAAAGAAAAGGGCCAGCTTCTGGGGACAGAAAGATCCATGGCACCAGTAACACCTCCATGGCCTAATAAAAAAACCTTCTGAAGAGATTCAGATAGCTCTGGAATTTTCGTTGTTGTTTATTGATCTCCAATAAATCAGAATTTGCCTTTGTATCCCCTGATTCTTAACACTTTGGGATCCAGGTAATCCTGCATCACAGACATTGAGATTTTATAAATTATTTTTATTTAGACAGCTGTTTTAAATCAGTTGGTGCCCGTTGCATAACTGATAAACTATTACAATGAAAATACTGACCATCTCAGAATAGCCATCCATTTGAATGGTCCAGCAAGAACAAACAATGAGTTTCCTACGAGGAAAGTTAAATTACAGAATGCTACCATTTCTGTTTGAAATAACACCCCAGATTCTTCTGTGAATAGTTGCTCGTGAGCAGCTATTTGTTTCTATTCAGTACTCAAAACTAAACATAGAACTTTTTCTTAGACATTGTTAGCACCTGATTTTTGTTTGAAGATTTTTTTTTTATTTATTTATTGTTGATAAAGTTGGATTGTTGAAGTAGGATAAAGCACCAGAGCAGGTCTATAGCCAAAGACACAAACCAACATCCCAAGCAATCAACCAAACAGGTGTTAACATTGCAATCAAGTATTTGGATGGAATGTGTCTTTGGGATCCTAACCTGTCCTGTTGTGTGTCATACATGAACACATCAGGAAAAGCCATACCAGTTTTACACAGGAATGAAGTCCTGTCCTAGTCACATACCAGCTTTTCTTTTTTTTTGGCTTTTATTCCTCCTTGTTCTTTCCCATACTGTTCCCTGCAAAATGTCCCTACTTCCTCATTTGCCCTCAAATTTTCCTTCTTTTTCTGTACTGCATGGACATCATCAGTAGTGAAGAATACAGATCTCTTTTCTAAGCTTTCTCCCACAGTAAGTCTGCAGCTGTGAGCTGAAAGAAATTGTAGGAAAATTCTGCTCAGCCATTACAGCCATGATAACAACGCTCAGTTACTCTGTGGAGTTGCCTGTACCATTTCTCTAGCAGATAAAAGAAAAGGCTATGCTCAGGGCAGATGGGCTCTTCAAATACTTTATCTTCCAAACTCTAACAGGGCTTTTACGAGCACGTAGTGACTGAATTAAAGAGTTAATAATCAGCAGGTAAATAAAAGCTATGCTCTTGACGCTGGAGGATCCAACCTAATTTTCAAGTCCCTCTTACTGCCTGTAGTGGTATAACAGTTTGCTAGTGAAACAGATGTAATTTTTTTCTACTCACAGGCAAAATTAAAGTATATTTTTC
>NW_010543931.1:63379-95357 GCF_000687285.1 Phaethon lepturus | reverse complement strand
TCTTTCCCTTTGTTCTCAGAGATGTAAGAACTGTTTTTAGCTAAAGCTTTCTCCAAAAAATCAGCCTGAGGGCACTTCTGGCAAGGGAAATTGCATCCTGAACTTGTTTGTTCTGAAAGCAAAAAAAAAAAATCTTTTAATGGAATTTGTCAGGCAGCCTTAACTATAAGCAATGACAACCCAAGCACACAGCAAGCACCTGAAGTTCATTTTCTTCAGTTATCATCTAATACACACTTAATATGCACTGTTTTGGTGTCCTGTGCCTCAGCAAAGTAATTGCTTAAGTATCCAAGCATAATTGATATGGGAATTAAAGTACAGAGTTAGATCTGGATTCAATTCTACTTACAAAAGTAGCTTCCCATGCCACCTTTATTCATTTGGTAAAGTCACTTAATGTAAAGATTAGTGTTCCCTTAGGGAACTGTGGAAAATCATCGTTCCTTTCCTCCTTGTTGCTATCTATTCAGAATGTAAAGTCACTGGGAAACAAATTGTCATATGCCGTTTCCTTATAATGCAAAGAATAGTGGAGTCACCACCTGTTGAAGAAATGTAGATAAGCATAACCACCTTAACTGGGTTCAAAAATCGAGAATTCACTAACTTTATGAGCAGTAATGTTTATCGAGCTTGGCTGCTATCCTTGAACTGTAAATAGATTTTGACTGTTACCTTCAAATATCATTACCACCCTGCTACAACAGAACACAAAAATGAGATATATTTCATCACTATTCGTTTTTGACTGGAAAAGAGTCACGTATTTGCCAACTGTAGCGGCACTGTTATTAGTGTAAATGAAATAAACGTGTTCCGCAATGGCACCATGTACCCACAAAATCAGAAATATCCCAGGGGAACTGTGCAGTGTATGCAACTACGCAAACTTTTAGTAAGCCACCATTAATTGCAATGCTGTTCTCTGTTACCTGGATGAGATGGGATGCAATTGAAAGCAATGGCAATATCTCCACCAGAGGTGCCAAGTCATTCCAATGAAACAGCAGGGGCAGAACAGAGGGCTTTCTATCTTATCTGTTCCTTAATTCCAAGTTACCTTTTGTGCCAGAGTCGACACGTAGAGAACAGATAACAGTTGGAAGTTGATTACACTTAGAGAGGTGGGTAGGAAAGAAAACATAGATGCTATATGACTAGAGTTCATACATCTAGAAGCAACTACAGAGAAGAGTTTAGAGGGGAAGTTTAAAACCGCTCTTTGAGAAAGGTGAAAACTTGAAACTGTCCTCTGGGCAAAATATTATTTAACATATAATCCTGCTGTAGGTTCTCCTAAGTTAAACTAAAAATGACATCCTCAGAGGCAAACTTAAATGATAAGAGAATCATCACAGAAGGAGAAAACCCTTCTTTGCTACTACTGGCTGTTGTAAATTAAGGTTCTGCCATCCAGTGGGAAATGCTTTCACTCCAATATTTCTTCATTCCTTGGTCAAAACAAAACCTAAAGCAAAACACAAAACTGCAAAGCTGAAATGCAGGATTCCTGCACTTATTTTCATCTATTTTATTATCTTCCTGTTTTCTCTTTGCATGGTGTCATCATCTACACTACACAACACACATTGCATTGAAACAAAGAAGAGCTTTCTTCTGACAAATGGAATGTTTCAGTCTATCAAAATGGTTTTACTTCTTGTTAGAGAAATTTTGTTTATTTCTCCTACAGGAGGCTATATTTTCAAAAGCCACACATATTCTGCTGCTAAAACAGACCCTCAGAGTATTTTTTACTGGATCTACATTTTATCTAAAGATATACATGGAAAATCAATCCGAAGGAAATATTTCTAAGTTAGACAACTATGGCTTGACTGAGCATTGAAAAAATATCTTTTAGCAAAACAGAATTAGGCTAGTTAGGTTGCCCCTTGATTGAGAATTGAAAGCTGTTGATTACTTATGAATGGTTTTACACATGTTTTTCCTATACTACTTCTTTCTTCTTTTTAGTTATTTATTTTCTTCATGATCAGGTTTTAGCTAGAGAAGGAAGTCCTGTCATAAAAAAAATCAGTGTTGATTTATTTGGAGACAAAAGTGATATGAAACTGAACCCTGTGGGAGGAAATCTTTGTATACTAGCGGTCTGTTGCAGATGATGTGCCAATCTGAAATGAAAACCACTGGTATCATTGCCAGTTAGGGCAAACTCCCCTCTGCCTGGAGAAGGAGCGTTGCAGAGTCCCCAGGAGAAGCCCACTCTGGAGTTCACCTCCTCGATCTGCCACAGCCTGCATGCATGAATCAGAAAAATTCTGCAGAGGTTTTATTTTTCTTCTAAATGAGCAATAAGTGCTTATGGGCTGTAAAAACCCAGCTGTACCGTATTCTTCCCTATCTCACTTCTCCTATAAAATGGGGAAAGTGCTTCCTCACCTCCCAGTACTTGCTTCCCTCCCAGGGATGTTGTAAGGGGAACTACACCAAAGATTACAAGGTACAGTATGAATGGAGCTATATTAGTACATTAAGAGATAGACAGAAGGATGAATATCATCCCTGAGGAGCAAAACCACCTGTCATTCCTGTGACAGCTACAGAAACTACTGCAATATATTTAGTAGCTTACACAATAGCAAAAGAAAGCTATTAAAGGAGGGAAAGCTGGCCAACAGATAAGCCTAAAGAATCTCTGTTCAAATGAAGGTTTTTATTTGGAATTGTTCCTAGTCTGATATTTTCGCATTATTGCTTTTTTAACTTTATGAAACACACTCATTCTCTTTGTTATATGAACAGAAGTCTGAAGACAGACTTAATACTGTCTGGCTTTCAAATGTAGCATCCACTCAGAGAAACAAGGACTTACATGCATGTGTTGCACAGTACTAGCAGAACGCCCCGCTCAGAGTCATCAGCGGCATATTGGTCGTACGGCCACCACTTTGGGTTATACACATCAGATGAATGGGTCTGGTGGTAAAGCTGGTGGGGAAGAAGGCAGGTCAGCTGCTGGGTACCCCACAGCTGCTGGCTAAGCAGGGACTGCCACAAAACCCATGTCAGAACCTACCAGGAACCTTCACTCTAAAGCTGATGTACTTCTACTCATTTGCAAGTACTACTACTCACCTACAGACTGACCTCTGCAGATGGGATATGCAGTGGATTCAATACACCCCGTAAAACAACTGGAGGTGTCCTGGAAGACAACGTATGTATGCACTGACCGGTGGTGATATTTGCAGAGGGAAAGGTTTTGGAGAGTCCAGGGTACGCAAAGGCAGTATCTGACCCATGTGTTACACAAGGGACCTGAAACAGCCAAACAGTGAACTCCTCCTGACTGAACAAGGATTACTCACTGACATTATTTTGTGTCTAGTGGCATGAAAATAGCCAAGAGAATCACAGACTGCTGGTGCCGAATGTATTCATCCATTTCTAGAAAGGAAATTAGAGCAATTTTTTCCCTGGCTCAGTAGTTCCTTAGTAATAACTGCAGTTTCCCAACATCTGTCCTCACTCTCTTTCTCCTCATCCCTAAGAACAGAGCTGGTGTCAGAGTTATTTGCAAGTGTATACAGGTGTAGCTTAGCGTCTTGGAGAGAGACTGGAAGAAGTGCAGAGCTCAGTGATTCACCAATCCTGTCTCTAGAGCCTGTCACACCTATTCTGAACAGATATTCTATACAACAGGTACAATACCTGACCATAAAAAGTATGTCCTTTATATCTGTCATGGTTTAACCCCAGCTGTCAACTAAGCCCCACACAGCCACTTGCTCATTCCCCTGTGGCGGGATGGGGGAAGAGAATCAGAAGGGGAAAAGTGACAAAACCCCTGGGTTGAGATAAAGACAGTTTAACAGTTAAAGCAAAAGCCGCGCACACGAGCAAAGCAGAACAAGGAATTCATTCACCACTCCCCATGGGCAGGTGGGTGTTCAGCCATCTCCAGGAAAGCAGGGCTCCATCACGCGTAACGGTTACTTGGGAAGACAAATGCCATCACTCCGAATGTCCCCCCTTTTCTTCTTCTTCCCCCAGCTGTATATGCTGAGCATGACGTCATATACTATGGGATATCCCTTCGGTCAGTTGGGGTCAGCTGTCCTGGTCGTGTCCCCTCCCAGCCTCTTGTGCACGCCCAGCCTGCTCGCTGGTGGGATGGGGTGAGAAGCAGAAAAGGCCTTGATAATGAAAACATCCCTGCATTATCAACGCTGTTTTCAGCACACTTTGAAAACATAGCCCCATACTAGCTGCTATGAAGAAAATTAACTCTATCCCAGCCAAAGCCAGCACAATATCATAGCTCTGATGCATTGCTTCGTGTTTTTATTACAGTATTTCACACAATGGAAACTAGAGTGCTACTCAATAAATTGCAACAACAGGAGTATGATTCAAGCTCCTAGCAATATTTAGAAATAATAATTTTAATGAATAGTAGGTAACTTAGATGAATGACATTTTATGCTTGCAAGCACCACGTTGTGAAGAGTAGTGACATTTAACATGTACTGTGCCGTGTCTATCAGGACAATACACAGACACACAGAGGAACATTAAAAACATATGAACAAAACATCCCAAGTGATCACCATTTCTAAGCCTGCAATAACAAACACCTACCCAGCTACTGACCCCAATCAGCAACTAAAATTGGTAAGGCACTTTTTACACTGGATCCCAAAGGCCGAGAGATTTGTACGAAGTAAGGAATAGGCTTGGGCATACTTTACATCATCTTGCTTAGTACAGAAGATTGTTTAAAATGCACACTAGAATCAGATTAGAATACGTTGAATGAGCCTCCAAAGCACACTTTTTTCCTTTTCATCGTGAAAATATAAACCATGATGTCTGTTGTCAGATAACTGTGTCCAGTCCTAACAGAATGGGAAGATTCTTCTTCTCTTTTTGCTTCATATCCTTGGACTGGAGGTGGAATGGAGATAGATACACTTTGCTGCTTCTACATTAGCACTTCAGCACACATCAGAAGAGTGCTTTTGAAGTGAATATCCCCATCACTCCCGCTTATGAGTACTCTGGTTAACACTACAGAGCAGCATTGGAGCATGCAAACCAAACTCCCTTCAGAGAAAACTAAAACAGAAGAGGAACTCCAAGAGTCTACCTAATGTATCCCAAATGCTAATGTGTCTTCTGGTCTTGATATTCAGTCTTTCATTATTGAGCCACTTTTTCTACACGTTGAAGATATTCTCATTCCTTGAGAATGTCTATTCTCAAGGAGCTCTGTGGGCTGCTGAGGGCACGTTTGGGATCTCTGCCTTAGAGGAGAATGGGGTCAAATGCTCACTGCAGCACTTTGCTATTCTGGAGGCTGTCTCCCAGCTGAGTCCCAGGATCCTAGCACAGCTATGTTAATGTAAATGCATTTTGCATGTTGCATTTTAAATGTGACTTTTGCATGAAGGTGACCTAAGATTTTAGAGTCAGCTCTGCTTGTATCTGTCTGCACTGATTATGGGGACAAGAAAAGCATTAGAAAGTGTCAAACTGGCTGCAGATTTACAAAACCTAAAAGCATTCTAAATAGTCAGCAGTGGAAAAGGAAAGCAATAATCACTGTGAACTGATACTTACCTGTTCCTTTCCTTCTGTGCTAAAACATGGAGTGGCTCCAATTTCTAGAATCTGATTTGCATTCATAAGCCCACACAGTGCTAAGACCTTTGGTTTCATGAAGGAAAAAGGTCTGTTTCTAACACAAATACTTTTGCACCTCCTCAACTGCTATGTGGAGGAGTGAAAGACTCTCATTTTGTACCTACAGGCAAGAATTCCAACTTGCCCTCTACACTCTGGTCAAAACCTACTTTGACCTTCATGGAAAATATTGGGGGTTAAAGCTTACCAGTGTGACACTAGTCACACACATCCCTACTGATTACAGAACTGGTGTACTGTGCCCCGTTTGGGGCTCTCCAGTACAAGAAAGACATTGACATGAAGGGTTGAGTCCGGAAGAAGGCCATTAAAATGACAAGGCATGTGATACAGCATGTGGTATGTTAGGAGAGGTGGTATGAACTGGGTTTGTTCAGCCTCAAGAAGAGAAGGCTAAAAGGGTTTCTTATTCCTGCCTTTAACTCCTTAATAGGAGGTTGAAGAGTACAGCTAAGGCACAAGTTACAACAGTTACAAGGGAAACTATGATTAGATATTAGGATTAGGGTTTTTTTACAATGAAGGTGGTTAACCACTGGAATAGGAGCCCAGAGAGGTGTGAACATCTCCATAACTAAAGATACTAAAAAATTGATGGAGAAAACCTGATCTAGCATGACAGTTGAATCTACCTTCAAACTTGGACTTTGAGCAGAAGATTGGATCAGAACACCACCAGAGGTCCCATCCAAACTAAATTATTTTATGATTTTTTGATTCTACTTTTATTTACAATGCTAAACCAAGGGAGTAACTGGGTGTCCTGGTTTCAGCCAGGATAGAGCTGTTTTTCTTCACAGAAGCCAGTGTGAGACTGTGTTTTGGATTTGGGATGAGAAACTGTTGATAATGTGTTGATGTTTTGGGTTGTTGCTGGGCAGTCAAGGACAGTCCAACTTCTTGTGCTGGGCTGCCAGCGAGCAGGCTGGGGGTGCACGGGGAGCTGGGAGGGGACACAGCCGGGACAGCTGACCCAGGCTGGCCAAAGGGATATTCCCTACCATACGACGTCATGCCCAGTACATAAACTGGAGTTGGCCGGGGGCGGAAATCGCTGCTCGGGGACGGGCTGTCGATCGCCGGGTGGTGAGCAATTGCTGTATTGGGCATCACTTGTTCTTGTACATTCCTTTGTTGGTACTATCATTGTTGTTTCCTTCTTTCTTTCTGTCCTATTAAACCGTGTTTATCTCAACCCACGAGTTTTGTTCCCAATTCTTTTCCCCGTCCCACTGCGGGAGGGGGAGTGAGCGAGCGGCTGCGTGGTGCTTAGTTGCCAGCTGGGGCTAAACCACAACACTGGGTGTGAGGGAATTCTTGGCCTTAGGAGGATTTAGGAATCTGGTGGCTTCCAAAACCAGGGACATACCCTCTGAAGCCAAGATAAAACAAACATTATCACGAAAAATGTAAAAGAAAGGCAAATGAATATGAGTAATAAATGGAAGCACTACTGTACCAGAGTGCACCATGAAATACAGCTGCTCCAGTCATTTCAAAATCTCCAAGCTAACAGTAAAAGCAATTACTAGAAGGACAACACATTGCTCAAAATCATCAATATGGTTGTTGTGTCTCCCTTGTGCACTAACCCAGTACAAGGAAAGAGTTTTCAGAGACCAGATTTGCTGATTCCGCTGTTGTTTGTTTAATGACATTGTTTGGCATCTATCTCTAGTTTTCTAAGTGGACTCCAGTTGTTATTTTTCAGCTCACAAGTGCACTCAGTGAGAGCAGACAAAAACGTGTGGTTTGTTTTGTGACTTTCTGCACTAGTATCACTGCAGTGAATGCCATGTCATGTTCATACAGCACTTGTGCTCCCAAGGACTACGGGGCAGTTGTCATTCACAAAACTCACATGAAGTCACATCCACCCAGGACGTGACTCAGTCACAGCAGAGACATCTGTGACACTCATCACTGAGCAGAGAGGTGTTTGCTTCTGTCTCCTGCCCTCGTTTGTACCAAAGCCATAGCTTGTCCCCACACATGTAAAAAAGAGGTCTTGCTGCCTTTCACTAAAAGGTACTTTGTGATCAGTCTTGAAAGGCAATTCCCTCTTCTGGACCTGTACTTCTCTACAGTCAGTGCTGAGGTGACCAAGAGTGTCCTCTTCAAGGGGAAAGACTGTCGGTGGTTACATTGAGCATCTCTTCAACATAGGCTGTATGAGACAGCAAGGGCAACTGAATACAATCTTTTCTCATGCATTGTAAACAGCATGTTTAGAGCTATGAGACTCTCAGCGTTTGTAGTTCTTTGAAATTACTCTTAATTAAAATATATTAGCAAATCTTGGTAGTTTATGATTTGATCTCTTACAAGACAGAGTCAGGAAATGATTTCTGGTTTCCTTCCCTTTTGTTCTGATGTCAAATTATGGTTGCAGTACTCTTTAGCACACACTTCAATTTAGCCTTACACCAACTGATTCCAAATCCTTAATTAAGCTTATTCTTTTTTCTGAATTTTAAAATATGTAGGATTTTTAAGCATAACAAATTATTAAGAAATTAATTCAAGTCATTAATGAATTATTAATCCAGGCTAATAGCAAAAATGTTATAATGATTATAGATATCAGTACATGCCGCGGGACCACTGCAAAAGTGCATTCTATCAGCTCATTGAAACAAAATATTCAAGAAGTAAAGACATCCCTGCATCCTTTGTAGTCCCCAAACCATGTCCTAGTACTAGACTAAAGTGATATAATGATGTAAATAAATCCTTAGTAACTTCCATTTGTAATTCCAACACTATTGAACACGTTACTTGGCAAACAGTGAACAGTGTAGGCTCTTTAATGCCCAGCTGATTTTCTCTTTGGCATAAGAATAGTTTCTAGTTAAGACAGAGTTTCACACGCTCTGCAGCCTCAGGAAGAGGAAACATCTTGGTTTGTCTGGTTTGCACTGATGTTACTGTTGAATCACCCAAAACCAATAAGTTTGGTCCTGGCATGAGGAGACAAAGACGATGCTTACTTCTCAAGCTCACAGTAGCTTGACAGAAAACACACCAATGCAGTGTCACCTCAGGATTTTGTTGATTATTTATTTATTTATTTATTATCTGCCTCAGAGTAAGAAACAATCTAAGACACACATGCTCAGTCTTCCACCTGAATTTCACCCATTTGTCTGTGCATTCTTTGGCACAGGATCCAACTGCTTCGTATTCACTAGCATATTTATTTTCCTTTTCTCCTCATGATACACTAAAATATTACCTCCATTTGGGGAAAACTGAGGTATACATGGGACCTTTGTGGAAAAGAGGGACTCACCAGTTCCTTCCACCACAGTGACAAAGCTGACATACCAGCTTATCCTTCCACCTGGAAGGATACTTAAATTTTATTCCTAAAGACTGAAAAATTTCCGTGAATTTATTTCTTTTAAAACCTCTTTTCTTCCCCACCATCTGGCTTATTTCCAACATATCTTACATTTGAGATGTTGGTTTTCCATTCTACAGCTGTAGATTAAGGGAAAGAAACACCACTTACATATTTTTAAGCACAGATTGCAGAGAGTTTCAACATACTGATTGTTCAGGGTGATGAATCGTATTAAGTCTGACGTTTGTTAGGCTGCATTGCACTTATTTGATATGACATCCAGTACCTGGGATGTGGCAATCTGATGCAACAATTCACTGCTCACTGAAATACTACCAGAAACACTGAGACACCTGAGATAATGTGGCTATATTTGGATCCCTTTTTTAAAAGAGTTTTGAAGTTTTCCTTCCTTTTCTGTTAGTACTTTGTCACTGATTCCAGGAGGCTGAACCATCCAGTGACTGTGTCCGCCTGCCTCATTTTCTCTATAGAGTGGTCCTGAATTGAACCATTGCCATGCTAGACTTCCTACTTAGCCTTACTTTTGTGCTTTAACACTTACTAGACAAAAATCAGTGACCAGTCCTGCCTGTTTAGGCACGAGACCAATATAGACTCCATTTTGCCACTGGGCAACCCAAAGAAAATAAGTTGAAAATAGCAGCTAAAGAAGATCCGGGATTTGAACACACCAGTAAAAGCAACTGAATTGCAGATGTGTAATGAGTTACCGGCCATCATCTGAGCAGTTTCTCATATATTTCCCTTACATACCATTGAAAGAGATCCATGTTGTATTTTCCCTTGTGACTGGGGCAGGTTAGAATGATGTATATCATGAGTTGCAGAAGATTTGTGGTAATCATCTCTTAAGTTTTGTAACGAGATCAGATTGGGCTGGGCAGCCCCACTACACTGGGATTCTGAATCATCTCAGTCTTTGTATTGACTTCATCAGGATCTGGATGTGTCCTGAACTGTTGACAATGAATTTGAATGCCCCTCATACAAGGACATTTGTCCTCCAGTTATTTAGTTGCATCAAACGCACGGACATGCACACAAGCTTGCCAGGATCCTTTCTTTCTTTTGTTTTTAGGCTTTCATTTTCCTGTAAAAACACTAAGAGTAGCCTTTTTCCTTCATTATCTTTCCTAAAACTGCGAAGTTACCATTGCTACAAAGGACTGCGCAGAGTTTAGAACTTCTGTGAATGGCAACAGATCATCTGCAGGAAGAACCCTGGAAAAATAGTGGCAATTTAAGTGTTGTCATCAAACTTCTTCAGCCCATTAAGTTGTGCAATTTTGCATATAATCTCCAGTATACTTAACAGAGGAGGGAAGCACCTGGACAAGGAATGGTAAATATAAATCAACAGATAATTATATTCCTCTTTCAGTCACACTTATTACCAAAAGCATCAGAGTCTTTATGCTTATGCATTTAGAATAATATCTGCCTGAACAGATATGGCTGGCAGTAATTACAGGATACAATCTGATGGATTTGGAGTTGAAGAATTTTCCCTATTTAAAAATGCTAAAAGCAGAGAGGTAGAAGGATGTTTTCCTCTTCATTTATTTATCTTATTTTTTTGTTTGCTTGCCTGTGTTCCTTCCTCTCTTCTCATTTTCACTAATTTGGAGAGATGACAGTGCTGTGCTTCTGCTACTGTCTGGCCTAATGATGCTGTTTGCATGTTAGTAGAGGTTACATAGCATTTTTTTCTTCCTTCTCTTTGATCTGCAGAGATTTGATCAATGCAACAGAAGAGAATCAGAACTGATATGCCAAGATACACTCTATAAAATTCCACTTGCAGTCTTCACTAATGGTCTTGTCTGCAGAGGGCAAAAGTCTCTAAAGGACCACATATACTACTGAAGATGTTAGTGTTCCTTACTACAAACACAGTAAGCTGTTTCATTCTACAAATGTTCCTAGTTATTACTGCTGTTTTCTTTTTCTGAAAAATATAAAACTCTCATTGCTCCTGCCTACAGTATGAGACATGATGGTTTGCAAAGAAGTTCAGTCTCACTGGCACAGGAGTGATCCAAACTTAACAATGTCAGGTTCAAAGTTACCTTTACGGACATTTCCACGAGTTGCTACTGGCAATGTAATTCTGGATGTGGATTCACTTTACAGTTCTTCAAAATGCTGTTTAAAATCAAGATACTTGGTATAAGAGGCAATCCAAAGAGAAGATTCTTCTTTTAAATACATCCTTAAATGACACTAATGGAGTTGCAACTCTCAAAAGCTGATCTGAATATGGCCCTAAGCTACATACCAAGTCAAGGCTTGATCCTCTATGCTCTGTGCATCCAAACCTCCCACACAGCTGCCTCTTTCATCAAAGCATAATCATAAGAGCAGAGGAACAGTCCAAGTGCTTGGTGTTACAACAGTAGAAGGTAATAGCAAGCCCTAAACAGGAATTTAGTCTGGATAGTTACGAAATCCACCATTTCTATAAATCACCTGAATTCTGGGCTCTCCTCATTATGTGCTGTCATATATCCACATTGCACTGATGTCTTATGATATAGGCAAATTGCCAAAGGAATTAGTATGAAGCAGAATTTATTTTGATTTTAATACAAGTCTATGACAGTTACAGATATTAACCACAAAATGCCCTCTAGCCCAACTGAATGTACACTTTCAAATGCACCTCAGGTTCATTCCTATTTACTGGAAACTGATTCCTATGGTGCAAGGGACAATGCTGGATATTATATATGTCACACAGTGGGTTACTATCAATACTTAAAACTGGAATTGAGAGATAATGCTAAATGCTTCATTGAAATTCAGAATGAGGTAAATGAGTAGCAATTACTTTTTTTCAGAGAATAACGAAGGCTTCGGGGCTCGTTCTGAGCTCACTGTAGTCATATACTGCTGCAGTGCCATTGCCATTGGAGAAGTTATACTGGATACACACTATTGTAACTGATATTCAAATTGGTTCTTCAATGTTAATTAAATTGTATGACTATGTGAAAAGACATGATTATGACAATTTGGGGCTTTATCATGCCTGTTGCTTAAGCAAAGGAGGAGAAGACAAGAGATCTAATGAAGGAAAGGAACTAGATTTTCTGATTCAGATACAATTTTGCTGCTTTAACTCCCTTTCCAACCCCCCAGCCAAAAAGGACCCAAGCCAGAAGATTTCTTCACAAATCCCCACAAAAAATACGAAACTTTGCAGGAAAACTTCATAAATACTAAAAAAAAAAAAAAAAAAAAAAAAAAAAGCTTGTTTTTACTTCAACTTTTTTCCCTGCAATGAAAATACTCATAACATGCTGGTTTTGGTGTTTTCCCAGGGTAGATGGTACTTCATGTATACGTTTTCCCATGGCATTAAGCTGCATATATTGAAACAAGTTGCTGAAACTTGGTTTACCACAACACATTAAGCATTTTTTACAATGCAAGCAACCGGCATTAGTAGGGTAGGAAGACACATGGAGAGCTGACCTCAGGCACATGTGGGGATTGCAAACATGACCTTGGACCCACTGTATTTTGTGTTTCATGTATGGAGGACTTGGTGTGTGTAAAGTATTGGCACCCAGCGATGAGAGGAAGGATCCTGCCCAGCTGGGATAGCCACCTCCCATACTCCATGTCTTGGACATGTGGTGGAAAATCTTCTGATGCTTCAGCTCTGCCCCTTCCCCATGGTATTTCTGCAGCTGGAACAAAACAGCGCTTTATCTTTGGGTGCAACATGTTGAGAAGCCTTGGACTAGCTCCAGTTCCCATCCATGGCAGGCCCAGCTGTGTAACTTCTGCAGGAAAGGGGCAGTTCCCTGATCCCTCATTGCAGCTAGTCTGTCACCATCACTGGTATCAGGCATTTTGGATGCAATCCATCTTGCTGAAATCTAGGTCATTGCAATGAAGATGTCTGACCCAAGCTCATCATCCTGTGTTCTCACTGCAGCCAAATATGTCTTTGTCAATATAGTCAGGGGAGTTAAGGTGTGATTCATATGATGAAATGCAGGTGCCTTCTTTGGGGTGAGGTGAAACACTGGCTCTTTGACGGAAATGACTAGATGGAACCTCAGAAATCCATCTGCAATGTAGACATCTGTATTATAGGCACCCAGAAACAGATGAGCTGAATCTTGTCCTCCTTGCAACTGCAGTGGTAGAAAGCTCAGTAGAGTGAACTCTTCATGGGAGTCCAAAGCACAGCAGTGCCCTCTATCTTGTTTTCCTTTGGAAATTACAGCTCAGGAGTTTTTGACTTAAAACTGGTAAGAAAAAAGTGTCTCATTCAGAACCAGTTACATTATCTTATGGTAAAAATTAACAATTAAAAACCTCATTAAATACTAACCTCCCCCTTTTGGGGCATAATTCAGTATAAATGATTTTCCTTTTCTCATTGCTAAACTGCTCTATTCAACAACCCACAGAGAGAAGAGACCAGACATCACCCTATGAATTCTTCTCTGTAGGACTCTCTTCCTTGTCACCGCATGGAATCTCGTATGTCCTCCTACAATAAGGAATATTTTGCCCTTATAGAGACACCATGAGGTCTCTTACTTGCTCAGTGTTTCCCTCTCAGCCAGCATGAACAATAGTGCAATTTTATTTTGTCATTAGAGTGCTAAAAAAATTACTTTCATTCAACTATAGTAATTTCCTCAACCTCTGCAAAATCCTGGCACTGATAGCAATATTTTCTATTGGGTTTAGGAATAAATTAGTTGCCTCTGAATGAAGGATGTCTCTGACTGATCTTCACTAAAGCAAGATTTACCTGGAGATTTATTACAGTTTTGCCTTATTGTTTCCCCATGGGAAAGTTCACAAATGATGCAGCAATCTTGTTCCAGTAATACTGTGCTTAAACACACTTCACGGATTACTTGGTATTCAGGGTGTTCTTCCTGCGTGAAGAGAAAAAATAGCCGGTTGGTAAAACCAGACTGAGATTTTCAAATAGTGTGACAGTGAATGTTTAACAAAACAAATCTTGCTTGCATCTCATTCAGACAGTAACCACCCAGAAAGTACTTGCACTGAAATAAATACCTTAATGTGAGGACTAGAAAGCAATAGAAAAGGGTGAGTTGAATCTCATTGTATTCCTGTGAGGAACAGATACCTGCGCTTTATTGGTGAGTAATTTGAATCACACTAGTTCAACGAGTTAGCCCAAGCTGTGATGAAATCGTAAATAAGTGCAAGAATCCTAATTTCTGGTTCTCTGCTTCAGCAGATTGCTTTTTGGATATCTGGTCCCTGTGGAAAGATTAAATTGAGGCCATACCTAGGGCACCTGGCGATCGGTAGGAACATGGCAAACAGACTCAACCCACGCTACTGTGGCCGCTGCATGAGGAGCAGTCGTGCTGGGCCATCGTGGTGCTGTGCACCAGTGAACGAACCTAGCCTCTCAGCAAGGCTTCTGGGCTTGGTACCAGCCTGGGGACTGCATTCCCATCTCAACATTAACGCTGTCTCTACCATTGCTCCTGCTACCTCAGAGCCATCTGGTTTGCACTGTGGGCTTCCCTTCAGAAGAGTTGCCAAGTTCCAGAAATGTTACCCAGACTCTGTCATTCTCCACATCAAGGTTAAAATGTACGTGAAGACTTGGCACATTTTTGTGGCCCTGAGCAGATCACAGCAGAGTCAATACCCAAACAGGGCCCACCATTTCCAGTCTTTGATGATTATATTTTCTATAATGGGATTAGGCAAGGGTGTGGTTTTAAAATCTGACTACAGCTGGAGCCAATGGAGATACTTTGGGATGCCTTCAACAGTTGGAATATTTGGCCTGAAAGACCGAAAAGAGGAGTTTCAAGTGCAACAACTGCTGGGGGGGGTGGGTGAGCAGGAAACTCAATGTCCTCTTCCTCTCTGTCCCAGCTTCAGAGGCAGTAAGCCCAAACAAATCAAATCTGCTGGCTTTGGTTTCCTGAAAAATGATGGTTTGTGCATGACTTTAATCCTGGTACTTTCCAGCTCCCAGTTTCTGTTTCATTTATTAGTCACCTTTCTGTATGATAAGTAGGTCTAAGCTGTAATATTGCTTGTGGAGAATGAAAATAAAAGGCCTAGTCCACAGAGAATAGTCCTCACGTACAGCTTTTGTTGAGACGACAGGGAGGCATTAGGCTTTTTCACACTAAAATGCTGATGCCGTTGGGAAAGACTTGGAACTGTTGCTCTCTGTGAAATATGAAAAGTCTGATCCCAATCTTATTTATAATGAAGTAAATTAATAGTGATTGACAGGAACTCAGGAATTGCTGCACCATTTCAAGCCAGGTTCCAGCTCTTGCAGTGTTGTCTATGACCCTGGCCAGCAGCAGTTACATTAGAGGACATGACAACAAAGGCTTTAGAAACAATTACAGCATGACCTGCCTAGAGAGAAGACTCCTTCCTAGCCTCCAGTTCAAAGGTTGGTTTGTGCCTTGAAATACGAGCATCTGTGTCTATCACTAAAGCTCCAATATGTTACTTTTAGTCATTGTCATTTTAACTTCGTTTTCTTACATACAGATTCTTCAATTTCAGTGAAAACAAAGTATTACATCATCATAGAGGTCACAAAGTCCCATATTAATCTCATGAGCCTGACAGAAACTGTGTATGACCTGACACATGAGATCTGAATGGAAAAGCAAACAAAAGACTTCCAGGAAAGTAAGCGTGCCCTTATTCACTCCCTGGGTTAGGCAGGCTTTGTTTTACATGTGCATGGGGACACACTTGTGTACATAGCAAGATTGATCATACAGTGAACATCTGGAATTCATGCAAATCCCTCCTCAGTCAAACACTAAAAGCCCTGTTTTATAGCATTCCACCAGCTGTGTTAAAACACATCTGACATCATAGCTGCACTCCAGCTGCCCTTGTGCCCACAGGTCTCTCCTTCCTCAGAGAGACACCCCGTCTCTCTCTACTGAGGCAATCTGGAAGAAGAAAAAGGGAGAGGAACCTCCTCCTGCACAAAGGAAAACCAAGCTGATCGTAAAACTTGTTCCCTTATAAGCAGCTGGGAAAAGTCACATACAAATCATGGTGGTTTGCTTTTGCAGAGATTTGTACAAACATTTCCTTGAGCTTCAAGTCATATGGATTTCAACTGTGTAGGTCTATGACTGGCTTTAAATGATTCTCAATATTGATAGAGTACCTTGGGAGAACCTTCTCCCTTTCCTGTGGTATTGTAACCAGCATGCCAAATCAAAAGTGACTCTGTCTGAGGACATTTGGGTGACATTTGCTATGGGGACCCAAGTGGGGATATGGCCAGGAGGAGCTGACTGGGGCAGCAGCATGTAGTGGAGAACTACAGGCTTATAGCTTCAAAATAGTAGTGGGACAGCTCATCACAGCCCTGGTCCCCAATTTCTGCTGCCCTGCACCCCAGTCCAAGTCCTGCCTCCACATCTCCTTCAGCCTCTTTCCCCACTCTTTTCCCAGTGATTCTCTACCTCTGCTCTCTGGTTATGTTACACAGGGTACATGTCCTAGTGGGACAACTGCTTACCCAGTACTGGAGAATGGAGGGAAAACAGAAGGAAACTGAACTGCACATATCCTGGGCAGGGGACCTGAAAAAAGGTCTGAGAACCCCACTGCTTTAAAGTGGCGACTGTTTTCCGATACATTTGTGCAATTCACAGCACAGTATAGGTTCTCTACTAAAAGAAAAATAAACAAGTTGTTAGTTGGGAAAAAAATATATATTTTCATAAACCTATTTTTACAACAGATCGAAATGTTGAGGATTTACTAGAAAAGGACAGAAATTAGAAACTGGGGATTGTAGAAAACTGGTAAGAGGAGGAAAAGAACAAATACATAGCTTGCAGAAATAAGGCTAATAAGTACAAAAGAACAAAAGAAATACTGATGATGGTGCTGCTACTTTACTAGATAGAAATGAGAGAAAGGATAATCTTATCCAATGAGGAAGAAAGTATTTTTCTGTCAATTAGTAAAAAAAGCATTATATTTAAAGTTGAATACTAAATTATTTGCAAGCAAAAAACCTTAAAAGAGCTGTCTGAGGAGTTTGTAATATTGTTGATTGAAAAGATCTGGAGGGAAAGGCTGGAGGGAAAATAAAGCTAGTCTAATATTTGGAATAGAGTAGGTGATATGTCCCTGACATTCTTCCCAAACAAAATAAAGGCTGGATAGTATTAGTTTCAATTAGCTTAGGAAGAAAGGAGGCTAAAATAACAAGGCTGAGTTAGTGGGCAAGGAGTCTTGTCAAACCAACTTCAAGCTTATGACTTTATAAACTTTGTTGATAAAGGTCACAATATTGATATAATGTACCATGTCTAGATGTTCAAATGATCATAGCTTGGCTGTAGATCCCCCAGTAACAGAGCCAAACATGCTACATGGTAGTTACAACATGACTCCAGTTGCTCCTTCCCTAATGTGGCTGCATCAGGGCTTGGTCGTGCATCAGATATTCAGGTTTCAGAAGGCATTTGGCCTGGGATACATGTCATCTGATAAGTGAAAAGAATGATTAAAACCCACCTGACATGCCTAAAATGGATATAAATGGCTGTCTCACACTATGATTATGGATGAGAAATCACTAGAAAGTACATGAATTTCTGGTGAGAGGCTGCTGAGAGTTGTTCATCTTTCTAAACTCTTGAACATTGTTGATGATCTGAAAGAAAACTCAAAATCATTGCTGATAGAATTTGCAGATGACACATAGGATGGAGACATGATGAATAACAAAGATGACAAATTACTAATAAGGAGTGATCTGCATAGCAAGATAAGTGGATTACCACAAAAAGCTATGTGTTTTGATACAGACAAGCAAACCAGACATTCATCAGTGAAGAATGAAGTTTCTGCTTCAACACTGGGAAGTCGTCTTTAAAAATGGCTCCATGATTCTGACAAATGACCATTGGACAACAGGAGGGGCTTAGGCAAAAGGGACAGAGTAGTCTCTGTCTGGGTACATAGAGTAACTGGAGATTATTGAAATATTCGGTATACTCTTGTAAATAAGGTGGACACCAGACAAATTCACATCTGAAGTAAGGGATATGATGAGATAGTGAATTATTCACTGTAAAAACTTGCAAGGTTTGTTCTTGACTCCTTGTCACTAAAAAAAATATAATCATATCTTTCTGAAGGACCGGGTCAAAAAGAAGTCCCAAGGTCAGCACTCTGCTCAAGGCCAGACTAAAAGATACCTTTTGATTCATAATCTATGAAGTCTGCTAGGGTGTGTTAGATTTTTTTTCTTCAAATATTAAATAAGACCAACTCCTGCATGTCCATCTTGCTACAGAAGTGAACACCATTTCTGAAATTCAATAACATTGCTTCAACTATCACATAATATTAAAGGCACTGTTCAAAGCCCATAGGAATTAGAAAGAGTTTTTCCATCTTCTTCGCTGGTCTATGGACCAGCCTCTTAAAGGGGGATCCCAGAGAGAGTGGTTTCACCAGGCATTCTGTAAAATACCAACAGGGCAATGTGAACCCCTCCAAATGCTACCCTATGTCACTGAGATACAGCAACTGTATCTTAAGTTTATGATGGCTTATGATGTAAACAAAATCTTCAGCTGAATTACAGGCCAGTACTTGCTTCAATATTTTCTGTGATCTTGCATTTATGATTTTGTACCATTTTCTTATACCACTGAAGTGTAAATTTCATGAATAAATTCTATTATCTCTGGAACTTCACTGATTAAAAAAGGAGCATGTATATGATTTCAAAATGGTTAAATTCATTCTTCTCACACATCACAAGAGTTGCATGAACAATCCATACTGAATAATTTACTCAGTAAATTTATAGTTCTAAGGTGACTTTCTAAAATAGCCACCTAAGTTATTTGCCAGACGAATCTTTTGGGGGGGCATATTTGCATGCACAACTGATAGAAAACCCATTTCCTCTGAGTCTTTGTGCAACCATTCAATATTGGCACTGTGTGTCTGATCACTTAAACAATTGTCTTTGTTCTCTCATTACATTCCTACCCACAACCCCATCCTGTGCAAACATGAGCAGTCTTAATACATTTTGCTGTCTGTGTGGTGGACAAAAATTTGGGAACATAACTATATAAAATATTTGGATCACTGAGTCCATCCTCTGATCTTTCAGACATTGTAATATTTAATCTCATTCAGAAGTAGATCAGGTAGAACACCAGGGATTTGGGGTTGCCCCCATACATCCCACTACACAGATGTTGAGGAATCTCCTTTCTTGGATAGATGAGAAATTCTAAGTTTGGAGTCTGTTTCATTTTGGCTGCCTCTTTCAATTTCATGATTACAGTTCTTGTGCAAACACTGTCCTTTGCCTTAAACCACATGGAGGACAGGGACGTGATTTGAGACAACCATCATGGCTTCACCAAAGGCAAGTCCTGCCTGACCAACGTAGTGACCTTCTATGATGGAGTGACTACATCAGTGGACAAGGGAAGAGCTACCGTTGTTATCTATCTGGACTTCTGTAAGGCCTTTTACACGGTTCCCCACAACACCCTTCTCTCTAAATTGGAGAGGTATGGATTTGATGGGCGGACTGTTCAGTGGATGAGGAATTGGATGTATGGTCACATCCAGAGGGTAGTGGTCAATGTCCAGATGGAGATGGGTGACAAGTGGTGTCCCTCAGGGGTCCATCTTGGGACTGGTACTGTTTAATATCTTCATCAGTGACATAGTGTTATTGAGTGCACTCTCAGCAAGTTTGCAGATGACACCAAGCTGAGTGGTGCAGTTGACATGCCTGAGGGATGGGATGCCATCCAGAGGGACCTGGACAAGCTCGAGAAGTGGACTCATGTGAACCTCATGAGGTTCAACAAAGCTAAATGCAGGGTCCTACACCTGGGTTAGAGCAACCCCTAGTATCAATACAGGCTGGAGGATGAAGGGATTGAGAGCAGCCCTGCTGTGGTGGTGCATTTTCCTCCCCACTCCTTGCCCCTGGAACTCTCATGAAGCCTTGGCCTTAGTGCAATGACTTTGGTGGTTAACAGCCCCTTGAGTGTGCTAAGCACTCTTGCGTAGCTAAGGCGGGTACTGACCGTCCCAGGACTATCTGTTGTGGGAGTAACTAATCCTCCCCTGATAGCCTGGAACATATTTTATCTAATTGTGACTTCAATGGATCAGTACTAGTATCATTGGTATTACTGGCAAATGATTACAGCAAGCAGGGAAATTTACTGATGCCTAAAGTCAATCACCTCCCAACCCTATAAACAACAGTTCTTGTGGAGACCTTTTGAGCTCTCCTTGACCACAGTGGGCTACAACCTCAGCATCCCCCTCTGAGTGAGACATCTCTCAGAGCTTGTGAACTCTTAAGTTCATGATAAGTTTGGAGGATTGTTGCCGAAGAGCAGCACGGGACTTGGCTGAAACCCGCACTCCTTGAGGCTCAACCCTCACCCATTGAGAAATGCGAAAGCATTCGAAGTGAATATTTCACTGGACTCAAGGAGAATTTATAACAAGTACATTTTTATATATATATATCTTTCTTTATACCTCTTTATATATCTCTATGTCTACATCTATATCTCTGTGTGTTTGTGTAATTTGAGAACGTTAAGTCTTAACTAAGTTGTTGTGTTATTCAGCTTAGAAAATTATGTAACTTGTGACTTACCTTAATGGTGTTAATCATAAGTGATAAATCAAATCAACTCTATTCTGACTCGATTTCCCTGACTATGTGTAAATAATTTCTCCTGATCCACATGTAAATCATTCCAACCTAATTTTAATTTGGTTTCTCTTTCAAATGCTTTTTCCGTGCTGAAAAGTAATAGAGTGGACTTTGCCATCGAATTCCGTTAAGTCGTGCTTTTTACACATTTGTATGAAAATCATTTGCTTTCTAATAGCTTTGGCGGTGATTCTTCAAGCAGTTTAAACCACTCATTCACAACACTGGCTGAGAAGGACTTGAGAGTGCCAGTGGATGAAAAGCTGGACATGAGCCAGCAATGGGTGCTTGCAGCCCAGAAGGCCAACTGTATCCTGGGCTACACCAAAAGCGTTGTGGACAGAAGGTTGAGAGAGGTGATTCTGCCCCTCTACTCCACTCTGGTGAGACCCCACCTGCAGTCCTGTGTCCAGCTCTGGAACCCTCAGCACAGAAAAGACATGGACCTGTTGGAGAGGGTCCAGAGGAGGTCACAAAAATGATCAGAGGAGTGGAACAGCTCTGCTGTGAGGACAATCTGAGAGAGTTGGGGTTGTTCAGCCTGGAGAAGAGAAGGCTCTGGAGACACCTTCTTGCAGCCTTCCAGTACTTGAAGGGGGCCTACAGGAAAGATGAGAATAGACTTTTTAGCAGGGCCTGTTGCAGTAGGCCAAGGGGTAATGGTTTTAAACTAAAAGAGGGCAGATTTTGACTAGATCTAAGGAAGAAATTTTTCACAAGGAGGGTGGTGAAACACTGGCACGTGTTGCCCAGAGAGGTGGTAGATGCCCCATCCCTGGAAACACTCCAGGTCAGGTTAGACGGGGCTCTGAGCAACCTGCTCTAGTTGAAGATGCCCCTGCTCATTGCAGGGGGGTTGGACTAGATGGCCTTTAAAGGTCCCTTCAAACCCAAACCATTCTGTGATTCTATGAAATCACTCCCTTTGTTTCCTAGCATTTACTTCTCCAATATTGTTACAGTGAACAATCCTACCTACTTCTCAGCATTTGTTTTGGTACACTAAACATGCTTTTCTCTAAGATGGACTTCTCCATATCATTTTAGCAATTCCTTTAATCACCCAGTTCAGATTAAATTTCTCTCTCGACCGCCAGTCATAAATTTTATTCCGGCTGAACACTTCTTTCTAAAATAACAACACTTTCCAGTCTTTAAGTACCTTGCCTGAGACACAGTAAATGCATTGTATTTATATCTTCACAGCTGTACTACGTTGAAGGCCTGTACAATTATTAATGACCGACATGTCTAAGACAGATAATAGATGGGTGCAGTTCCATGTTTTAATTGATCTGATGACAGAGCTGGTTTAAGAGATTCTTACAGTCTCAGACATTTGTTTTTCTGGGTTTTTTTTAGTAATTCTGACACAGATTTTTTGCTTCATGTTTATAGCTTTTTCTTCAGACCAGGAGAAATACTTGGTGCCCAAGAGTTGCCATTTTTAACAGCAATATTGCTTTTTCTATGAATCCTTCCTTCTGTTACATCCTTGATTCATCCAAGTCTTTTCCCCACTTCTGCAGTTGCTAGATAAGGAGCTCCCAGCTCGCTGCAGGAATTCTTCTAATTTTTCCTTCAGCACAGGCATTTGCACTTTGTATTTTTTCATTTTTTCCTTTTCCCTGATGGAATTGAGTATATTCTGAAGATCACACAGATCTCACATCTGGTATTAAGAGTCACTCCAACATCAGCAAATAGCAGAATCAGTTGTAATTCCATGCCAACAGTTTCAAAGAAAACATCAAGTCAGATCTGTCCCAAAATTTTTCTTTCAGGAATTTCACCTGAAAAATATAACCTCTCTTCAGTACAGTAGTTCCTGTCTCAGTAAAAATGACTCTCTCTCTTTTGCCTCTTCCTTATCCATGTTACAATTCTTCTATTAGTCCCTTATCTTTCTCATTTGATTTTCATGTGCCACTACAGAAATGTTCTTAGAAAATCAACCCACAAGCACAAATCTTCTCAGAAACTGAAGAGAAAGATGATCAGAAATACTACTGAACAATATTTACTGGAATAACACTATCTTTAGGTGGTCCAGGAAAATGCTCACATTTATAGAAACTCTTAGGTCTCGAGTCTCTTAGTTTGGCATGACCAAACTAAGTAAGTTTGATAGAATTACCTCTTCCCACACGATTTATGACATTTTCTGTTTTTAAGTGTTTCTTGATATTTGTGCCTGGAACTAGATCCAATGAATCTTCTGTGCACTTAGTGGCTGCCCAAAATTACAGGATACCTAATGTGAGCAGAGCAGCTACTGCAGCAAAAATGAGCTTCTTCCCTCACCAGCAAATTGTTAAATTATACTAATGAAATTTGGAGAAAATAGCAGCCTTCACAGGCTAGTTTTAAGTGCAAACAGTAGCAATGCCCTTCTACTACGGTTTCGAATGCAGTCTTAAGCTTTCTTGTTCTTGACTTCATATCCCTTTAGGTATACACTTATCCATGGGGCCACAGGTTTCCTTCTAAGCGCTTGAATTGACTCTCAGAGTTTACAGCTATTCATTAGCCTATGGTTTAAACTTTCCATCTTTAATATCTTTTGCAGATGATAGAATAATGCATCTGCACAGCAGTGTATCCTACTTAACAAACATGCCTGGAGATAGAGTGAGCATAAAGATATTTAAGCAAACTGATATGTGGACAAGTGGGTAAGCATTTGACTACATGATTGTCAAAGCTCATTGCACGTTTTTTCAGGAAAGGATCTCTCTCAGCAACTGACAGGAACTGTCAAAAACATGCTGTATTTTGCATATGATACCTTAATAATGATCACAGCCTTGCTGAAACTCTATCAAAATTCAGGCCGATCACATAGCTCATAAATGAAACAGCTCAGGAAAGATAGCTCACTGAAAGCAGCAAGCTAATGCTTTCTTTTTTTTTTTTTATAAAGCTGATTAGTGAATAGTATTATTCACTGTGATTTTTTTTTTTTTTTTTGGCAAATAACCAGAATGCAAAGGCCTTCCCCAAGTGTATTAAAAGGTTGATCATATTCCAGGAGAAGTCTATAGAAGAAAATTGCCCACAAGGGTTAACAGTGGAGACTAGTAACTCTCTGGTTGTCACTATGCAGCTCAAAATTCTGCTTTTTGAGCTGTGAGAAGCCAACCCCCCATGCACATTCAGACTCATGGGGCGCAGCGTGCTCTGGCAGTGGTGCCTGATCAGGGATGAGTCTGTATTTGCATGTTTGACATGTGAATGGCAGCAAAGGTTGACCATGCAAGCTGGCCTGACAGCCAGGTTGGGGTCCAGTGTGGGATCAGCCCCTGTATTCGCTGTGTTGGCTTTTCCAATGGTACAGGCAAGTCTTGCAATGTCCACCTCAATGGGACAATGAAAATTTATTCTTGCTCTAACAAACTTGATACAGGACAGGGTTCAAATCACATCAATTACATAGCATTAAGCTCAAAATAATGCTACAGTATTTAGGTTATGAGCTATCTGGGCGCATACCCATTGGCTGTCACAGAACCATGTTGTTATCAACGAAGCATTAAGATGGCTGAGGACGAGAGGAAGAAGAGATGGCACCAGGGTCTCTACCATCTCCTGGGATAATCTCTGCTTTCAGCTGTTTCTATAATTGTTTAACTATGTGCAGTGAATGCATGTAGGTATTCCTTATTCTCCTTTGAACCAGCTACTGCTGCGGGACACCTCACATGACATCAGTCCCACGCTGCACTGCCGTGCGCTGCTGCTCAGTGAACTGTTCTTCCACCTCAGGCTGCAGCAGCGTCAAGCCAGAGCAGACGTAAGAACATTACCTTGATGTACTCAGCTGTCTTCCTTCCAGCAGGGGAGGCATCACTGGAGACCCCCCTCACATTGGCAATGGTGATGTTCCCTGCTGAGGTGGCAAGGCTACACATGCCACAGGCAGACCTCAGGGAGCACAATGAACACCCTGATAGTATTCCTCCAGTGTAACATGGTGGAAAATACCATCCAAATGTGTAAAATACATATTTGAGGGAGTAAATGAATGTGTTAAGGTGTAAGAGGCCCTTTTGGAGACCTGAATGCTTGACAATTCAGATTTTATGTCCACCTTGAAACAGAAGCTCACTGCTGATCTAAGGCAGAAATCAAGTGTGTTTCCATTTTATTGCGATCCCTCTTTTTCAAAGATTGAGAATTTGAAATAGATGAAAGTACCTAGATACAGATGAATGTACCTACATGTAGATGAATGGTCTTTTATAAATATGCACTCTTCTTTTTTTCCCCAAGCAACTTTTCACAGATGATTTGAAGCACCACCATAATACTTCGCCTTCATAGTAATCTGGTTTCCATATTTTGTGTGCTTATTTGTTCATTTGTTTTTTCAGGGTAGGTATTTTCTGTGTAATAATATCCATTGATCATACTGAATTGCAAAAATATGTCTCCACTGTTGTGTGATTTCTTGACTTTTGACCGGCTTCTGGTTCTGCTTAGCTGAATTATGGACTGGAGAGGCCTACAGCCTGACCCTTCTCCAAGGGTATTTGGCTACCTCTTCAATAACCCTTTATTTTCATGACTTTTTAAATCAAAACAAACGACGAACTCAGCTGAAATTCTAATCCAGATTTTATTTTATTTTTCCTGAGAAGGGCATAAGCATAAAGAACACTTAATCAGGCATAACAGACAAAAAAGTGATTAATTTTTCTGAATGATTTATAGTCCAGTTTCTTCTTTTGTTGTTGCAGAAAAGAAGGAGGAATTAAAGTAGAGGTTCATTACTCAAAATGGCAACAGTCCCATTAGGGAGGGACAACAGAAGGAAAACATAGCCATAATTTTACTTATTTTATGAGAGATGAGCTCTTCCATACTTCTCTGAACAGTTGATGGTAACTTCAATATAAAGAAATACACCACCAGTACAATAAATAAGAAAGAGAAGGATTACTGATATTGTCTCAGGAGCATCATATAGAAATAAATTCACTTTCTGTTACATTCTGATGTGCTACTCACATATGCTGGAGTAACACACCTAGGCGGGCACAAGGTAAAGAAACTAGGGTTGGAACGGATGCTTCAGCAGATCTCATTTTTGTAACAGGAATTTTTTTGGGTCTACCCACACTGTGAGGCAAAGGGCGGGCTCAAACACACTGAGCCCAAACTTTCCAGCCATGCTGTTGGCTTCAGCTTGACAGTAATATTCCTGCAATATATGGTGCCCGTCCTGTAAGTTGCAGAACTGTGCTGTCAGCGCAAAGGGTTATCCCTTAGCTGCTCTCCGGCTTTCTGTGGTATTTTCACCCCAGCACAAGCCATATGGGAATGAGTACTCACACACATCTACGACTTTGCAAAATGGCTTTTCTGGCCGTGCTCTTCAGAAAGGCTCAAGTCACACTGAAACTGCCTAAATAATGGGTGTGATATTCAGAAAAGTATATTCAAAGGACACCAAGACTTTTTTAAAGTCTGCTCGGATGGTGCATAAACGGACCTATTAAGCACTTGGGGAAATCCAGCCCTTCCTTAGATGCTGATCACTTGCGACATGTACCCTGGGTGCCTTTTGAAAATTGGTCCCAGCGCAGAGGTGCCTAACACAGAACTGAAGCTTTTCATGGGCTGCTTTTGCTTGTGGCTACTCACCACTTGCAAAGTGAGCTACAGTAGCCGGAGACTGGCAGCTCTTTAACAAATTTCCATAATTTCATTAAGCACAACAATAATTATGTGAAGTGCTAAAAAAATGCTTTGTTTGGCTTGTCTGAAAGCTGCTGTAATGGGGGAAAGAAAGGCATAAATAAGATGCTTTGTTCCCATTTGTTTTCCATTTCTGTTTGCTAATTGTAAAGAAGCAAAAAGGTCTAAAAACCCCCTTTTTTGATCCTGTTATTGTCTGACAGCAAGGGAAATGTCCTTGGGAGGAACAAACAGTCAATCTGTGTATAAAGACAAAGCAGAAAAAATTGCAACCCTGATAAATTAATGAAAATAATTATGAAAATAGAAAAATGAGAAAAAAAAAACATGATTACATGCCAACCAGAAAGCAAATGTTTTCAGGTTTTATCAGCAATGGAGGGAGAATAGCAGCATGCAGTCAGCTCTTAAACTGACAACTCTGCGTGATTCCTTGATGTAATTTGGATGAAGCTGGATAACCTGTGATTTACTAAACTCTCTCCACTTAGCAAATCTGTTCAGGGTTTCCCAGCATATCAACATGGTCAAACCAGTGTGTGTTGACTGCAGATTATCCTCTCGCTCTGCCCTGAGCTGTGAGGATATGCGTGTGCACAGCTGTGGATGTAAATCAATTTCTGGCCCATCGGGTAAAACATACACGAAACCAGCCCCAAACTGCCTGAACTGAGCTTGTAACGGCTGCTGGAAAGAAATTATCATTCTGTTTATGATCATTCCGTTGTTGTTCTTGACTAGAAACAAGCAGTATTAGCACTACATGGAAAGCAACAGTTTTAGTGCTGGATGCTGCAATACTACTAGAGTTGATTAACAAAAATTGAGAGATGTTTTGTTTCTTTTTAACTAGTTCTGTTGGTTTATTAAGGGGAAAAAAAAAAGGCATGCAGATAATCTACAAGGTTGGAATCAGAGAAAAGGAGACAGGAACCCAGTGTGTCTCTCTCGAAATTTAGGTTAGCCTCTTCAATACCAGCTCATCTTTCCCTGGAAATAGTGGATGAGGAAATTATAGTGCATGAAAATTAAATAACTGTTTATTACATTTGTGTGGTTCTTAATCACTGCTCTTGACACAGCTGATATCTCTTTAGGAAAGCTGAGGTTAAGGAAATGTCAGTGGCTTTTCAGCCTGCAACGAAGAATTTGTGAGGTAATATATTCATTTCCATGGTGAAAAGCTATGATGTTGCTATTGAAAATTATAATTTTATTATATTATCAAGCAACTAAATTGGTTCCTAAAGCAGGACTAGACGATCCTTAAAGGTCACAAACCATTCTATGATTGTATGAAAAGTCTGGGGCTATGTTCTTTGCTTTGGTGTCTGTAAATCCTTCTATCAAAAAATCTGCTTAAGTAGAATTATGTGCCTCTAAACTAACAACAGTCCAGACCCTTTTGTTTGATGGATGCCCTGGATGTTGTGGAACAGGTAACTGATATCTGGTAAGGATCTATGCATGAATTACTTTGCTAAGCAAATTCATTACAAATCCATCATGTTAGTTAAAGGAGGCTTAATTGTTTGGTGATAAGTTATAAGCAATGGTAAACAATCACCCCCCTCTAACAGTACAGTAATAGGATGCTAGGGAGGGAAGGAAATGTTCCCTTGAGTTTATTCTTAAAAGATAAACTGTCGTGTCTGGCCCAAAGGATAACAAAATATATTTACCCTTCAGGTATTTGTGCCTGTTGTCCCAAACTGATGGATATAGGGTAGTTATGTTCAACAATGGGATCTCTTCTGCTTCTCCATTGCTTTCTCCTGTTCATTTAAATTAAAAGGTCTTAATATTTCCCAGGACTTTCGTCATTCCCTCAGCAGAAGACGGGGATGTTACAGCAAGATAAAGTCTCTTTGGTGCAAACAAAAAAGGAGAAGACGCAGGATGTGAAATAGCAACAGGGGGACTGAAAGAGCCTCTCCCACACTTGCAACTTCATCCAGCTCTTGCTTATGGAGCTTGGCCATTGGCTTCTGCAGAAGCCTGAAGGCCCCACGGGCACACAGAAATCTTCACACTGCTCTGCAACAGGTTCCCTGTGAACCCCTGCAGGATAAACTGAGTTTCATTTTGATGGTTTGTTTTCAGTGTACCCTTAAAAACCTGGCAACCAAGTTTATCTTTAAAAGCAATATCTATGCACATTTCATTTATTTCCCAGTGACTGGTTATTTTCAGTGAAAGTGTCATCTTCAATATTTATCTGAGTTTAAAGCTCCCTCCCTGCAAATACTATAAAAATGAGCTTAGATGACATGGTGCATTTGTGATGATTTATCTTCCACAATAGTAGTAGTTAATCTTTTCAGACGCTGGCCAAATACTATCCAATAAAATGCATAAGGGTAGGACTGAGTCATCTTCATTATGGCATGGGAACACTTTATTGCCCAAGTGCCAAGTGGCCTTTTGACTTCAGTGGAACTTCTTGTTGGATAAAATGCTGTTACTTAATACGAGTAAGTGTAATCAAATCATTCCTATCATTATTAAGCACATTATTATATCCTATAATCATACAGAATTTTATCTTGCCAAGCCAATTTTAATGGGGTAAAAAGTTCAGTTTTAAGGAGGATAAAAGAAAACAAATGCCAAAAGGATCAAGTATGTACCTGAACACAGTCCATGAACACCAGTGGGACTGTAGGATACTGGAAGGTTCTGAGCTTGAACCATTATACATTTTGACACTTGAATTGGGATGCAAGGTAAATTTTGATACTTATTTGGCATTTATGTTGTGTTGGATCTGCCTTGACTGGTGAATGGTGTTAAGATTTAAACATTTCACAGGAACACAGCAAATTCTCAAAAAGCTTTATGGATATTATTACCACATTGCCATATTTTCTTCCTTTTTTTTTTTTTTCATGTTGATGCTGTTAGATGGTATCATATGCAATAGGCAAATTGGAGAAATTTTTGAACTTTGACCTCAGTTTGAGATGGTGTTTAATTTCAAAACTTCAGTATATCATGTAAGATGTACATTCTCTCTTTTTGGCCACATTTAACACAGAAAACCCATATTTGTATTGAATTAGTTAATTTACTCCTTTAGTCTGCTCTTACCTTGGTGTTTACTGTGGTATTTCCGTAAGGAAGGATTTCTTTTGGATGTGGCCATTAGGTCATGCACTATCTTAAGAAGAAAACGTAAACCAGCAGGTGATCTCTCTCACCAACCAAAGCACCATGTCTCCTCAAAGATGCAATGCAATTTCCAGTGCTGGGCCACACATAATTTCAGATGTTCCTGACTGGTGACTAATGGCAGTTTACGACACCATTTATGGAACAATTACTGCCATTCGTTTTGCACTGAGAGGATTATCAGCTTTTGGATTTAGAATAACAAAACCTAATTTAATGGAAACTGGGGAGGTGTAGAAATGTTATCTCCTCGTCTGTGTTTATTCAGTGATAGCATTGTTTAAAGCCCATGATCCTGTCTGCATCTGCCACTGCAGCTGGCCTAGCCAGCTCACCAGTCTTTATTTAGCTGGATATTACAGCAGTAACATTTCATTACAGTCGTGCTTGGAAGAAGTCATAGTCCATTGGTTTTATTGAATCTCACTTCTAGTTTACTTCCATTTCAGGGAAAAGGACAGCTGTTTTAATATGTACTTGGTGGAACACCTAAAGGGTTTTAGTGTTAATTAAGTTGGGAGGAGCTGTTTTTAACAAGCACCTTTTTGTAAATGTCAAGCAGCTCAATCATATTTCATTGTTATTATTCGAGTCAGAAATGAGCCCGTCCAAGCGCCGGCAGGCTCAGCGCACCGTGCGGGACTTCGGTGTGTGACTTCTTTGGGCACCGAAGAGTTGGTTAAAGCTGCGGGGCTCCGGGAAGCGAGGGCATGTTTGGCTGAGAGCACGTTCCCGTCCCCCTGCTCGCTCTGGCGTGGGGATTGAGGTTATGAAAAAGGGCTTGATGTGACAAAATTATTTCCCATTGCTAACATTAATTTTAACGGGCAGTGCATTCAGCATGAAGCAGAATATAATGGGCTAGCCCCGTCCCCTGTTGCCTATGCACGGCCTATAGCAGGGTCTACCGCGGATTACCCCTCCTTGGCTTTTTTGCATGACCGGCTAAAGGTTCAAGCTTTAGCACTTCAGCTCACGCACCGTGCGGCTGCATTGTGCTGAATGACTTGCTGTTTTTAAGCCACAAACGGGTCAGAAAGTTAAATAGGCCCAAAACTTCATTGGATGCCTTCAAGCTAGAGCAGCGTGGTTTGTCTCCGCAGATATCCTCCTGCAAGACTCCAGCGCATGGGTCGGGCTGTCCTCACACCCTCGCGGCTGCTACGCTGAATCCTCACGGATATGGGGATGCAAAGGGGGGCAGCTACAGTTTTTAGGCATTCAAACGACTACATGAACCATTGCCGCCTTTTCTCCCCCGCTTAGCCACCTGATGGTGCTATTTAAGAACACGTGAGGACACACTAAGTGCACGAAAGCAGGCCCGCTGCCCACATTCAACAAAAGCTATAGATGTCAATGGGAGTTTTGCCCGAGTAGTAACTGCAATTTTGAACCTAGGATTTGGTGCATGACCACGCGTTTTTATTGCTTCTGCATAAATGCAGAAAAATGGCCACCTTGTCTACTTAATCACATGAAGCACTTAAATCTGTCATCTCCTCCTGCATATTTGGGGGAAAAAAAAATCACATTCACCCATGACTGCATGAAATTACTCTGTAAAGCGGCTGTATAGACTTGCTTTGGTGCTGCTCACATTAGAGTATTTTTATCACTTAAATTCCTGTTTTATGACTGAGATCGTCAAATCTGTTCTCATCTTACTGGAAGAGATGAAATACAGTATGTGTGTTGCATCAAATCAGCCGAACACAGCTTTATTTGTCTCTAATTGCTGATTTCCACAGCATTAAGTGGTCAGGCATTGCTGTTGCAAAGTGGTGTAGTCACAGAGCTTCAGCTTTTCCAGCTGCTTAAAGTCTGGTCCTTGTGACAATGATGAAAGGGACAGTGCGTGTCTTGTTCACTGTGCTTGTGATACTGTATCATATATTTGATAATTTAGTAATTTAGTGGGTGAAATAATGGCGATTTTTAGTATAGTCTCAATTTAGCATTACGAAAATGAAATAACTCAAGACTTTAAAAGTTATAAAGAACAGGATGCCTTTTGGCAGGATTGGATATATTTGATTTCCTACTGTAATTTCATCATTTCATCCTCTGTGTATTTATAAGCTACATCTCCAAACCCAGCTAGCTACTTTGAGTGAATCACACACATGTGCAAACATCTGTTTATGTTTACGGTCCAATGGCTCCTACTTACTGGCCCAGGAAGCCTCCTTCCAGGTCTCAGCTGTGTAATATTCATTTGCCAGGATTGCAGGGTAGAATTAAGTAGATGGGTGACTATGTGAAAATGTAAGTAAGTGAGTGACTCTTTTTGCTTGAGTGCTCCGTGGGCAAACAGGAAT
>NW_010543931.1:45823-63348 GCF_000687285.1 Phaethon lepturus | reverse complement strand
CCTGCCACAGATCTGCGGTTGGACACGCTTCTCCTTCAGCTCATTTCAGACAAGCCTGTATTACTGCCTTTCATGCGCCAATAGATACTAGCTGGAAATATTTTATTTAACGCACATTTCCTGCTCTGAACAACAACAAAAAAGACTGATGTATTCATTTCCAATACCAAGCAGAACAGCTTCTCAATATGATTACTCTTTCCATTAGATCTCCATTCCTTTGCTGTTCAGAGGATTTCTGAACATAACAAACCATGCTCTTCCCTTTTGTGTGCAGAATCTACTTTATTTCTGGAGTTTTCAAGGGATGTCAAAGCATTGAGCAAGACAGATAAATAGAATATAAATTACAATATATACAAGTAACCACATCATCACTTTAGTTGAACATAGACCTAGGACAGGCCCTGTACTTCTGAAAATACCAAATTCATGTAGGCATGTAAGACAAGCTTTTCTTGAGTTAACCAGAACTAAATGTAACCACCTGTTCCTAAAATATTGTCTATTTTCAGGTAGGTAGCTGAACTGCAAATGTACTAGGAGTGCATATAAAGTAGAGAAAGGTTACAGTACGAGCTATAAAGCTGAACAAGCATCCTTTGTCAGTGCATTGTGAGCACCCAGTGCTATTGCTCATGTGTTATGATATGACCTTGGTCTTACACAGTAATTTTTTATTATCATATAGAGAGATATAAAGATTACCCAGCTTTTTGAACACAGTCCATCAAATAACTGCCTCTGTCTTCTCTTTACATTAAAATCTACAGTGATTAATTTCACTTGTAATGAAGTTTTATAAGAAACTTAAAAGCAGAACTGGTTTATCACTTGGGTTATCAAATCTTTGTTAGTGTCACTGGAGGATTTTCAGAGTATAAATCCCTGAGAAACAGATAAAACAAACAAATCATAATAATCTAAGATCAAGCAGGGATCTACAGCCTAGGACAAATAAAGTCATCTTGCAGATAAATACAAAAGACTATCATAAATATCACTTTGTTTGTTTGAAAAGCGAATATCAGCAATTGTCAATTCCATTTTAGTTTGAAATAAACAGTGATCTAAAACTTCAAACAAAGCAATACTATTCTTTGTTGATGGCCTAATGAACAAACCAAAAACAAGTTACCAGGTGTCTTCTCCTACCAGGTGTCCTGTTCTGAGAAAAAGATGTAAGATAAGATTCCAATGAAAGAATTAACCGTTGAGGTCTTGGGGATCTCAGTGGGAGATAACTGTTCTGTCCTCTAGAATCCATTAATTTCACCTCCTAATCTAAAAATTTATCTGAATAGTTTATATCTGGATCAGCCTCTTGCCTTGAAGCAAAAGGACTGCATGATTTTGACAGAGACCCAGGCCTCAGAATAGCTCAGGATTACACCTAGAATATTCACTCTGACTTCTTGCAGAATAATTTTGTGTTGGTCTTCATGAAAATATGAGTATCCTTGCACCCTTGTGTTACATCATGTCCTCTCTCTCTCTGCGGGTTTGGTGCCATGCAAGCTATGTAATCTTCAGACTGATGAGTGGCGGAGAGAAGCCTTATGTTTACTTATTATCTCTTTCTAAAGCATCGGCATCATCACCAACAGAGACTGGGCTCGATGAGCATTTCATATGACCCATAGATATCCTTTTTGAAACACTGGCCCGCATTCAGTTTTCTCCTTTTGTGTTTAGACAAAAGTCAGTATGTCAACAGTGAAACTTCAAGCTGCCTCCTGCCATCCCTTTGCCAGGTCCCTAAACCTCAACAGTGTGAAATGAGGTGAAAATTCACAGAATCACAGAATGGCTGAGGTTGGAAGGGATCTCTGGATGTAATCTGGTCCAACTGCCCTGCTCAAGCAGGGTCACCTAGAAGAGGCTGCCCAGGACTGTGCTCAGACAGCTTTTGGAGACCTCCAAGGATGGAGACTCTACAACTTCCCTGGGCAACCTGTGCCAGTGCTCAGTCACTCTCACAGTAAAAAAAAGTTTCCTGATGTTCAGAGGGAACCACCTGTGTTTCATATTGTGCCTATTGCCTCAGTCCCTGTGTGCTACTGAAAAGAGCCTGGCTCCCTCCTCTGTGCACCTGCCTTTCACGTATTTATAGACATTAATAAGATTTCCTTCTCAGTCTTCTCTTCTCTAGGTTAAACAGTCCCAGCTCTCTCAGCCTTCAAGGAGCCCCTTAAAATAAAGGAACCTCTGCAGCAGGCAAAGAAACCAGGAGGTTTATAAAGCCATCATAAAAGGAATATATCTTCTCTAATCAAGTAATTGCATTGACTTCTCCAAATCAGGTGAGAGAAAAGGATGTGTTGCTGGAATTTTACAATCTGACTCCCTGGATTTAGATGCTGAGGTTTTAGGGAAGAATCTACACATATCCCATAGAGCTATGGGAGAATAATTGCATCCAACAGTTATCTAAGTTCCAAAAGGACCCTGGAGTGTCCACCCAGAGTCTTGAAGAGAGACTCCAGAGAGTCTTCAAGTCCTCTCTTCATCCCTGGTAGAAATAGAGATTTATGATGGAGTAGAAGCAGACTGGAAAAAGCTACACTGAAGCAAGTACTTGGCAAAATTTTGGTTCAGTGTTTCTCACTTTGTGATAAATATGTTCTCTGTGACAAGTCTTTAGCAACAGCTTTTGGGCCCAAACTGAAGATCCTACATGGAATTTGTATTCATACCAATGCTAAAAAGGCATTTAAACTGCAGGTTTTTAAGCCTCAAACTTTATTTAAAAAAACTAGTTTCAATAAGCACATTTAATTTTCAGCTAGTTGTACAAGAGACATTTGAATAAGAACAAAACTATCTTGTCTAGGACCATGGAGAATGTGACTATAGACCCAGAAACTAATAAAATGACACCTACATTTTAAGACTTAATTATGACTTTGTTACAGACTCCTCTCTCAGATTTATGGCTACTGATTTATAAGAGCAGCTGTGTACTGAAAAATGAAGAAAAATGGGAAAACTTGCTAATTTATTGCCAGAGACTAGTCAGTGGGAAGTAAATAAACTCTTTTCTTTCCGTATTAGCAGTGGATAAGCTCCTTGTATTTGTATTCGTCTTTGACTACACCTTTAGCTGGTACATTTTTCAAAAGGGGATTTTTCCCCATCCCCTTGCAGCTCAGCTCCCAGTCTGGCTCATTCTGCGTGCACAGCATGGCAAAGGACGGAGAGCATCCGAATACCTCATCCACCTCCAGCTGCCAGGGGAATTCGAGGTAAGCCGAATGTAATTTGCACACTGGAAGTTGGCCAGCACACCAGGACTATTATCTCCAGTTTTGCAAAAAGGACTATGGGAATGTTAATTAACACAAGTGCCCAAGACCTTGGTTTTATGTGTCTTCTGGAGGAAGGACACGGGGCTGGAGAGAGGTGCAGAATGTCTAATGAACACAGAGGGTAGTTAAGTTGTTGGCTTTTGGCTGGGGTGGTCATGTTGTGCTCAGAGGCATCTGGCACGTTTCAATGATGGGAAGAGAAGGGAGAAATTACTCAGAGTCATGACCGCCTCATTTTATAGCTGATTAGCTAGATGATGACTTACCTGGAAGTCTGAAAACAAGTAGCTTGAGTGGGAGTGATTTAGACAAGTGTCTGAGCACAAGCCACCACTCCAAAATAAAGCACCTATATACATGGTGTATGCACAGAGAGGCAGTTTTGGCTGTAACTCTGTAAAGCTTCCCAGCACATGTCTGGTGCCCAAGACCCTGAAAAACATTTTGTTCTCTGAGCTGTTTCCAGTCTTTTAAAGAAAAATACAAATATACATTACAAAGCTGTCTCACAGACTTGAATTTTGGTCTTTGTTTCATTGTTTCTGTTAGATTATAACCAAACTAGTTTTAGACTGGAAATCCACATTTTTCTCCTTATGTATATCATAATTTTCTGTATTTAAAAGACAGAGTTTGGTTGTGCTGCAGTAGAGAATTCAGGCAGACTTTAAGCATTGTCAGGAACTAAAGAAATAGAAGATACCTCAAAAGAAAGATATGTTCATTAATGGCCTCTCTTTTCTATGAATGAGCTACATTCCTGTCCATTACAGGAAAGCAGAGTTAGTAGCGATACAGAGATTTATCGTTGGAGGATGACACGTAGATTAGGCCACTAGAGGGAGATGCAATATGCATTTGGCTGGAGTTAGAAGAAGGGTACAGCAGTTATAGATAGCATAGTATCGATGGTCTTTAAGTCAAATACGCGGGGCTTTTTAATTTTTTTTTCCTAGCATGTGAAATATATACATATATAACAGATAGAAATGTATAATATGTAACATACAGAGGCATAATTGACTTTAACAGCGTGTTCAAGTCCATGTTTGTGCTGGAATGTGTTCACATACATGCATGGCAGTGGCTACATGGCTCTTGTGCTACAAATGGCTTCATGACCACAGCTCATAGCTCCCACTCTGGGTCTTTGTGGGGTGACCAGCAGCAGGGCTGTAATGATATGGTGGTTCCTGGGTAACACAAATTCCTGAATTCTGGATGAAAAGTTGACAGCCATGGGCTTGGGCCATGCTGCCAATTCTCTCTATGCCCAAACCCATCTTGATAATGAGATACTGGCCTTCTTGAGAACCTGTGTGAGCCATGATTGAAGCTGACCTTCCTCTCAGCTTTCCAGGACATGTGACAGGTGTCTTATAGCTCTTGGACATATACTTTGTTAAATAGCTTACGGGTTAGGAAGATAACCCCCTAATTTGAGGCATGGTGGTAGGTCTTTAATGGGTGAATATCAAGCACAGAGGAACTGCAATAATTTTGAGGGACAGGATTAGAACTTAAAATCTCTTTGACAAATGGGTAAAATGAGCTGAGAAAAACTGGATGTAGTTCAATGAAAACAGAGAAAAGTGAACGCTTCTAAGTGGAGATAATGAACTGTACAAACACCGGATGCAAAATGTCTGCTGGGCATCAGCCCTGTGAAACAGGATCTGGAGGTTACCAAGGTTCACAGAATGAACTTGAGTCAACATTGTCACATGACTGCAAAAAATAAATATTATAGTGGGCTGTGTAAACAGGAGAGTTGCACATAAAAGTCACATGAAGTAATCCTTCCATGAGGCTATGCAAAGACAGTGCTTCTAGCTTGATACCCTTGGCACCATATGTTAAAAAAAAGATGGGCCAATGAAAGGGTGTCAAAAGGAGAGCAACAAAAGTGTTCAACAGTCTAGAAAATGGGTTCCTTTTGGAAGAACTGGGTAGCTTCAGCTGGAAAAGAGAAGATAACAGATATCAAAGATGTGAAAAGTTGTTGCAAAGAGAGGGGGAATTGTTCTCTTTGTCCTCTGTGGCTTGTACAAAGATTAATGAGTTATTGCCTAACTTGCAGGAAAGGACCTGTGGGGTAAGCATCAGGAAAAAGCTGTAGGTGATAACTAGCTGGGCAACAGCAGAGATTTCCTTGAAAGGTGGTGAAATTTCCATCTTTTGAGATTTTCAAGAACAAGTTAAACAAGAGAAATTACTTGATTCTGCTTTTCGGGGTAGAGAAACAGACTAGACAGTGTCAAGTAAGACCTTCCAGCCCTACTTCTTGACAGTATGGCATATCTTCTTGGAAAAAAAAAGGGCTTCAGCAAGTATGTTTGAATTAGAGCTATTTATAAAACCAGTAGCATAAAATTAAATTATTTTTGTTGTATATAATCAAATCATCCTGATTATCAGATACTTAAAGATAACAAATAATATTCTAGAAAAAAAAGGTGGAATTGGGAATTATTCAGATTAGTCCAGAGACTAGAGTACTAAAGGTGTATGGGGATCAACCTTGTTCTGACAGGCAGATGAACCACACAAAATAAGAAACCTTTTCTTACCTAAATTCTACAACAGTGTGAACCTGGCACATTTCTTTCTCAAGCAAAAGTGATGGCTTTTTGCTTGTTTTCTGTGTGTCTGATTTAAATTTGAAGTACAAACATCCTGGCACTGCTGCACCCTGGATCTGCCATCCATTCTCTGAGAATAAAAGCTCCACGCCTGCCTTGTTTACACCCTTTCCTGGCAAACTCCCAAATGCCTTGAGTCCAATCCAAAAGCACTTCAAACAGAAACCATACGGCTGTGGGGGGAATATTTCTTCTTTAACCAAACATTTCTACGGTACAATTAAATAAACATTTTTTAAGGTTTGCTATTAAATTTTATTAACATCCTACTGAGTCATACAGCCAGTTGGACTGCTCTAAGTGGCAAACAAACAAACACTATATTGAAACAAACAGAAACCCCAACAGGACATATTCTGGGAAAGATAGTTCTGAGTGGGGCAGGCATCATTGGTAGGGCTGCAATGCTCCCAGCTGCTACATCCCACCACGTACACTCCGTGTTCTGAGGCCTTTTGTGCTTCCTCTTTTAAAAATAATTATTCATTGTGTTAGTGATTAATGAAGCTCTTCATTTGGGGATGTCAGTTTTTGTGGTTCCTTTATATCCTGCACAGAGAGGTTTGTTTAATGAATGACAATTACATGTTATTCCATTGTCTCAAGGAATGAAAGGCAGAAAAAACATTGTTTGGATTTTTATTTTCTTTCCTCTTTAAGATTAGTAATGGAATCCAGAAACGTAGACCCAGACAACTTAACTCTGGTGGAAACCAGTTTAACGTTATTAGATCCATTCAGCCCCCTGGAAGGATTAAAAGGTCGTTTGTTTTATATTATAAACTTCTCTCCAATTTATGTATGTCTGACACGTTGGCTGCCTTGCGAGGAGGCAGCTGAAGGCAGAGGATGGGTGTGAGCACAGTGTGATGGCCCCATTGGGTCTGCAGAGCTCCGGGAGCCCCGGCTCAGCTGGTGCTTGGGTCCTCCCTGCCCAACCTCTTCCCTTTGATGGAGCCCAGGGGGCATGTCCAATGGCATGGCTTTGGGTGAGCCTGAACCCCCCAAACCCCACCACCAGAGGGGACTGAGGAGACATCCCTGAGTACTTCAGCTCAGCATCATGGAGGGGATGTTCCCTGGGAGGCTGGGCTGTCCGCTCCTGGCAGCCAAAGCTTCAAATTCAACCCCAGAAATTGGTTGCTCTTGGAGGGGAGCACGACCTTGTGCAAGCACATACGCCGGCACCGGGACTGATGTTGCTTTCACAGCATTTCTTCTGTTCGGGCCTCACTTCAGCAAGACTGGAAGTTTTCCCACGTCTGTGGGGTTTTGGCTGCCTCAGATAGATACCGTCCACACAAAAAGAAACGACAATTAAAGAAGAAAACAAACAACTATTTTCCCAAAAAGTCTTCATTTCCTTTGGTGAGAATATTGATTGACTGGCAATAGAAATTAAAATAAAACAAGAAGAACCTCCAGAACTTTGATTTTAGTAATATAATTATTTTCTCTTGGAGAGAGAGGCTTCCTCCCTGCCCCCCATTTTTTGGACAGAAAAGCTTCCAGACAGCTGCCAGCCGTAGAACCACACTAAGACAAGCCAACTGCTTTTTAGATCTTTGGAAATGAATGTTGGAGGTACTTTGTTATGCTTAGCTGATTTATCTGGGCACAAAAGGAGCGCAGGCCCTCTGATGTAGATTAAACAGACATTTTGGTGGTTGAGATAATTTCAATACTGCAGTCACGGGATTCATTACTTGGAGTTATCCATCAATTTGATGAGCCCAGAACTAAGAAAAACAAACGATCTGCAGTCTGAATGAATTTCTAAAAAGAAATAAAATTAAAAGAAAACAAAACAAAACCGAGCAAGAAAGAAAAGGAAAGGGAAAGACACAAGCACCTGAATCATATCGTGCTTTAAATTCAGCCTGTGGATTCTACTTAAGGTAATGGTTTGAAGCCCAGCATTTCACAAAGTAATTTTCTCAGGCACTATACTGACTGCGTCGTGGCAGAACAATCTCATCGGGGTATTAGGACAGAGAAAATATTCAGCTCTGGTCTCTCCTGAATTACAATGAGGTGCAGAGCAGGAGCCCTGCTGGAAATCACTCTGCTGTCTCAGGGAAGAGAGCAGGTTACTCTCTCAACCAGGGGATGACTGCTGTATCCCAGCCAGAACCAAGCTTTTGTATCTCTAACCGTTATCTACTTCCCAGGGGATGCCTAATTGCCGTTGCCATCAATCCCCTTGTCACCTGCAATTTCAATCAGTCTCCTAAAGGTTTTCCTACCTGGGTTTTCCCTTCGGTGCTACTTTCCCCTCACCAAATGAGCTTTGGATATCTGTCATGCCAAATGCTTAAGCGATCGTTCCAGGATGGCGAGGGAGCAGCAAACTCTTTGATTATAGATGGCCTGTTGTATGTTAGATTAGGTATCTGCTCCACTGCAAAGCTAAATGATACAATGCAGGGGCTGAATAACTCCTTTCAGTCATGGTCTGGGGTTGCTGTAATCCTTTTTATTTTTCTTAAACCGTGACTAGCCATGTGTTTTCAGTTACAAGTAAATGCAAATCAATCTGTGAGATGTGGACGTTAGGGAATCGTGCAATTTTCTTTAATTTATATTATATTAGCTTTCACCCACAGGATAACATGTGCACATGAAACTTGGGCTGAGGAGAAAAGCGGGGGGAAACGAAGGCAGCAATTATGCACGCTGTAATTGCTCCCACCCAATCTTATGGCATGCAATGCATTCGATATGATGGTAATTCCACAGTAGCATGACATTTTAAGCAACGTCAGCATGTGCTTTGCAACTGGCAGGCCCCACGTCCCTCCTCATCCTGCCTTCCCCTGCACAGAGCTCATCCACTTTACAGATGGCATTGCTTACCAGTGGCTGCAACAACTACGTAATGAACACACCATCCCAGGGATGGGGTGACAAGCTCTCAGTCTAAATTTTAGTCAACAGCTCCAACACGAGGAGATTCAGAATTAGGTACCAAACCCACATCCAGCAAGGGCTGCTGTGACTCCAGGAACACTCCCCAGGAAGCCTGTGGGCACAAGAACTGTAGTCCTCAGCAGTGCTGAGAGAGACAACACTCAAACATGCCCTTCTTAAGGGAATGAATTTTTAATAATCTCAAAGATCAGCTGTTATTCTGACATTTAGACCACCACTTCAATTGTTCAGAGCTTTGTAATGAAAGGATAAAAATAGATGCTCAACACTGGTGGGGATCAGGTGCTGTAGCTCCAGTGGTCTGGATGGAGATGGGCAGATTTGTTCTATCCAAGGACATGGCCTTAGAAATGTCGCATTTTATGCTCCTCTTTGGCAAAGTCTGGCACCAGGACCAACATGCAATGCAGCATTTTAAAGCAGTAGAAAGTTTATACTGTGCTTTTATTTCCTATTAGGATGTGTGGGGTTTATTTGAGAGCCTAAATCAAATAGTTGAAAAAGGGAGGAAAAAAGCATTCTGGACTAATAAAAAAATGTGAGGTAACATCTGTGCCTGGGCTCACTTTGCTTTGCAAGGGGAAGCACTCACACAAGTTGCTGCAATTAGGTCAGTATCGTGCTGAGGTGTGATAACCTGCAGTCGTGTGAACGACACTCAGAGACCCAGGAGGTCACCCCTCAACGAGCATTCCTCTGTTTATCCTGTTAACATCAAAGCAAATAAATATTTTGTCCCACTAGTATCCTCTATTAGGTGGATAGTAAATTTTAGGTATTAAATTCTCAACCCACCACCAAAAAGTATCTTGTTTTCTGTTTTAAGAAGTCTGATTTAGAGGTTCCCTCCCTAATGCTGTCCTGACTCAGTAGGTCTTTACACATTGGAATAAGAATGTTTAGTGCAACTTACAGAGTTGGACTGTAATAGGACTCTGTTCAGCTTTCAGTTACCACCGAATTTGGTCCAAGGATACTGGAGTTTTGCATTGTAAGCAAAAGAAACCACCAAATAAAAGCCATCAAAATACTGAGCTCATATTTATTTAATATAATGATATATCTCAAGAGAGGATTTTATTTCAAAGACCTGAGCTATAGGAAGATAACAACAGTTTTACTGTAGCAATTGCATGGATTGGGGGTGTCTTTGGGCTGACAGGGGTATAAAAAGAAGGTTGAAATTTAAAGATTTAAAGATAAAGGGAGAAGAACTAGAGCATAGCGTGATGGAAAGATAATCTATTAAACAGAGCAGTGGACTTGTATAAAACTGTCACTTCTATAGAAGAAGGATAGTGCACATGGCTGAACAAAACCTGTAACCCTCAGAACAGTGCCTATACCCAATACGGTCAATATTAATGAACGAATAGTGTTCCAGTGATGCAGGAAATAAATATCTCATGCTTTCATCCAAGGTGGAAGGCCTCAGCTCCTCACTATTAACCACGTCTCTGGCAGGCTGTGCTCCTTTGTTTACTTAGCTCTCTCCTGTGAATCCCAAGCACCAAGTGGTTCAATATTGCCCTATCCAGTGAGTAATCCAGCGTAAAGTACATTCAAGCAGGCTGATTTTTCAGATGGAGCCACACAATAGTTCCTTTTTAATTGCGTTTGACATTACTGGTAATGTTCTGTGCAGCTCCATGCATAACACACATTTAATTGTACCTGTCTGGTAGTGATAACACTACAGCATGGTAATTTTCTGTATTTGTAGCATGTGGGAGCCAATTCATTCTGGGTATTTCAATGCAGTTTATTAACTGGGAAGATTGGGTAACTGGAACCTCCTTTATTAAAGTTATTGGCTGCCCTGTAGCAACGGAAATAAATTGTGATAATAGCCAGAACAAATTAGCTTGCGTATGAATTAGCCCTTAAACGAAAAGAGGAGGGGGAACTAACCTTCCCTCGGTACATAAAATGCTTTTATTCAGAAAGTACGAGTATATTGACAAATAAAGGTAAGATTCTCTAAGAAAAGAAATTCCCTCTTCCCAGGCACCTTGCAATACGTTATATGAAATTCAGGGCTGAGCTCTGACTTACGCCTCTTGGACGGGCACTGTGGGGGACCAGGGGGACTTCCAATTCAGACAACCTGTAACCCAACTGCAGTGCAGGTCAGGGAGGTGCCTTGGGGAAGGTTGACCTTTGGACTGGAAGAGCTGAGGAAGGTCATGCAAAAGACATTTCTGGAAGTGGTATAACCACATCAGCTAGTTACTGCAGCTGAGCAAAATCACCCGCACTAAGTTGGTCATGCCCTTGAGTGATGTAAATAGAGGTACCTTTCAGTGATAGGCAGATCTCTATGTTTTATTTTTTACTGTAAAAATCTCCTCAATGCATGGCAAGTCCATTGTAGCTTAGGTCAGCCAGAACTGACATCAGTTTAATACTGCCACCGGTTTTCGCTCAGTCATTTGTGAGAGGATCGATGTAAAAAACCCTATAATCTGGGCAGAAGAGGCTACTTTTTGATTTTTTACATAGCTGAGATTCAGAATCATTCCTGGCATTGCTGAGTTAGTGAGTACCAGGCTGATATTAAGCAAGTGACTGAAAGCTCAGGTATGTGGTGTGTGAGCACGGTGCTCAACATGCATAATACATCTCCTAGCAGTTCTTTGGAGCTCATGAAAATAAAACAGGAAAGGACTGACAGGGTCCTTGAGGCCAGGTCTGTGCAAGCACAGAGCAGTTTGCTTAGTTCACTGAAAATGCTGCCGGCACAAGCCACAACACAGTTCCCAGTGCCCTCTGATAACAGAAGACCAAAAACAACAGAAACACGTTGTAAGAAGGGAGCAGGGTGAGCAAGACTCTTACTATTGCTGTTGCTCACACCAGCAGAGAACCCACCCAGTGACAGATGAGCTCAAAAAATGGACATAATTGAAGAGAGGGAGGAGACAATTGAACCTGCCAATCTCACTTGAAGGTAGAGTCCTTCCTCACCCTGAATTTTAACGCTGAACACATGGCCACCACACACCCACTAGGCTTTCTAGTGATTTTTTCTGTACCTCCAGGTGGGCCCACACATCCTGTGCAGCACTGATTCTCTCTTTGTGGGAAGACAAAATCACTGAGGAATAGATGCCAGAGGAACCAGTAGCAACCCTGTGCTTAGAGCTGCTTAGATAATTAAATGCAAAAAACAAACCTGAAGAAGAAAGTTTTTTCAAATGCATAGACACCAGGAAGAGTGAACTGTGTGAAGAAGTAAAGACCCTTTTGCAGGTCTTTTGCTAGGAAGGTGAAGAATAGAAAATGTTGTGGAAAGACAAGTGGATGTAGAGGGTCAACTGAGAGGTACCTTTAGGTTCTGGCAGGACTTTAATGACCCTTATTGGTGTAGTGGAGCGTATTTAGAGTGCCTACTTTTAGGTTATGAACTGAGGTGTCTGAATTAAAACCTGGTCTCCTTGAGCTCCCTGGGTAAGTTGCTGACCCACAGATAATACAAGAGCTTGGTGTGACTCTGAGGAGGAGAGCTGTCTCCCGCTGGCCACTGCCCCTTCGTTTCCCATTTTGGAAGCCAAATTAACTCAGAAAAAAAGCTCACCCTTCCTGTTAGCGGCTTAGTTTTCTCTTGACTGAAGTAGCTTAGAGGGTGAGACATTGAGTGTTGGTGCTGATGTGAGGCAATGCCCGGCTGGGAGTGGGGAGGGAGCGCATTGCTGCTGCAGCATGAACCATCTGTTAACTTGACCCCATGAAGCCATTCCCTGGGGTGCTCTGAATTTACCTTTGGAGGAGTCTCTCTTTCAACCGGCTTTATAAGGGTGTCTATCTCCTGTTTCAGACCCAAAGTGACAGTGTGAATACCTTTCTGCCCTCTGCTCCAGCATAGTAATTCTGACAATATCAGACTAAGGAGCATGGCTAAGGAATAGCATGGGTGTTTGTTTGTTCGTGCTTGTTTCAGATTAATTCCAGCACAGAGTCTACCATCACAGCCACAAATTTTTAATTTTTTTTTAATTACATCATGAAACAAATGTCATTGACAGGCCTGAAACTAACTGAAACTAACTTTCTACAAACAAAGACAATGCAATGCATTTGTATAAAGGAATGAGATGTCAAAACAAACCTCAACTGCTATTTCCTGTTTTTTCTTTGGTGATCTCCACTAGTGTGGGTTTTCTTAGATCACTTTCTAACTGTGTTCAACAGGGCTCCCTTTTACCTATAAAGCCCTTCACATGCCTAAGATTCAATCCTGTAATAAACAACATGATACGGCCTTTGGATTGGTAATGACTTGTTCCATTGCCTCAAGTGGCAAGTCAGTCCCTTATCTTCCCACAAAATGCATTTACACTTGTCATCAGGCTTTTTTTTTTAGCCTGGCTTTTATAGAAAAGACATCTGCATGGCCCTTGTGTCTTGCCAGTCCTGCTCCCCGCAACATTTGGCCACAATCAAGTAAATTTGTCAGATGGACAGAGCATCCTAAAAGGGTTTTGAAAGTTGGTTTTTAGTTAGAGCTGAACAGCTCAGATTAGTGCTATATGGAAGGAAAGGCAGCAACCACTCAGCACTTTATTTGTCATGCCAAGAGGTGGCAGCCAATTTGTGAGGGGTGTGTCAGATGGCCAATTAGCAAAAATGCAGTCATTTGCCTGCTAAACAAATAAGTGGATGTGGAAAGGGGATGGGGATTTGGAAAGAGGAAGGAAAAAAAATCAGCGTCAGTGCTCTGTCCTTGGAGGAAGCAGCATGAATTGTATGTAGCCAACTTAAAATTACTCTTAACAGCAAATAAAAGTACAAAGGACCTATAAGTAAAACATGTTTATTCAAGCATCATCGCAAGCACTCTAAAAGGGGTTTCCATATTGAAAAGTCTTTGTTGTCGTATGCTGGTCTGGAATGCTGAATTTTCATGTTTAAGTGGGATTTGCTAACTTTGTATTATTCTTACTGTATTGGCAGAAAAAACCCAACACTATTTAAATCAAATTTCTTTTCATGCAGAATGTGAGTGATTATGGGAAAGGGAAAAGTAGTAGAGTGATGTTGAAGAGCTGTGGATTCTGCCCCTAGCTTTGGCAGTGACCTGTTTATGATCTCAGGAAGGTTGCTTCTCTTCCACACTTTACCTGTTTGGTCTGTCTTCCCTTACTAATCTGTAAAGTATTCAGACTGAACCTTACTATGACTGAACAGTGCCTAAGCACAAAGGTGCCTTTGATTTCCGCTAGAACCACTAGCACAGGTAAATATCAAATTAGAGATTTTTCAACATTTCAGGTATAAATCTTTTCAGAGGATATTATGAATCTGAAAAGGGAAAAGGTGGAGTGTTAACAACGTTGGTTACATATTTGGGAATAAAACAGTAAGAGGGGCCATTAGAGTTGTTGGTTTCAGTTGATTTCTTCCATTCTTTCTTATTGAAATAAATAAATTTTGTCCCAAAAGAAAAATCTGTACAATTCAGAAAGTGCCTATCAGGTTGTGAGGTTTTTTTAGTCTTCAAGGTAACATGGGACCATATGGGAAGTCCATAGTCAGATTTTGCAAGCAGGCTCCTGCCCAGACTGTTGAGAGTCTTTTTCCCCCGAGCTTCTGAAAATGTCCTTTGCATGAAATTGCAAGATCTGTGATTGTGCTTGGGCTGTTTTGAGAAATTCTGCTGATGACAACAAAAATCAAGTTTCAAAGAATGACTTCTACAAGGATTTAGCTGTGTTGGCTATGTAGGGATCTCCGGAGCAGCCTCTAATTCTGCAGAGCAACATCATTATGCAACAGATGATAATCCAGCCAGAAGATATTAATATTTAAGGATATAGGTAGAGGCTGATGTAAGTTTTTCATTGGTATTTACAACATTGTAAATGTCAAGAGACGCCCAGCAGAAATCTGTTTAATACCTCCTAGCATCAGGCATGGAATCATAGAATCATAGAATAGTTTGGGTTGGAAGGGACCTTTAAAGGTCATCTAGTCCAACCCCCCTGCAATGAGCAGGGACATCTTCAACTAGATCAAGTTGATCATCATGTAGTGGGACATATTCCCTAGGGCAAAGAGCTTCCTCCTAAAAACCAAAAGGCTGACACAGCACATAAACAACCTGGCAAAGTGATAACCAGAGCAGGGATTGAACCCCAGCCTCAGGAACCCCTTGTCAATCAGACAAGACTTTGCTGTCTACCAGTAAACTGGGAAGGATTGTGAATCCAGTCTCAGACAGGGGAAGTTCCATGCAGAAAAAGATAATATTGGCAGGTCACCCTTTTTAGCAGTCTCAGGAGGCCAAAGGGTCAGTCTTACTGATCTTCTTGCTCTCCCCTCAGAAGACAAAGGAGTACTTCATCTTTACTCATCACCTCATCCAGCAAAGCTAGTTTCAATTTCATGCATCACCCATTTTTCTTAAAGCAAAGATAAAATCTTTTTTTTTTTTTTTCCCCTTCAAGAACATTTGGGAATAATGTTTAACTGGGGCTTCTTTAATTTCAGAAATTGGTTACTTGGAGTGAAGCTCAGTTTGCTCAGTCTAGGGGAAAATCCATGAGCAGGAGAAATTAGTTTTCTGAATGGCAAAAAGAACAAAAATGAACTCCTTTATAAAATAATGCAAATTATGTGGTCAGATTTTAATTAGAAGAACAAAACAGAGAAGGAAACTGGTATCAGAGTGTCTTTGTGCTACTCAGGTGGGTCAGAGGGACCCTGAGGATATTCTCAGTCATTGCCTACAACTCCTTTTCAAGGTACAAATCCTCCTCTGATTTAACACAGTGCTACTTTCGTCTTCCCACTTTTTCTTCTCTTTGCAATGGAGATACTGGGCTATTTTATGGTAGGAGGGGGACTTGTGCCATTTGTCTGATATAGCTGTGTTGGAGCAAAAGCATTTTTTGGGGAGAAATTTATAGACTGCCTTGAATCACAGCTCCAAGATCAGGAAGTTTTCTTTGCCTCTCAATTCTTTTTGAGAAAGAGGAGATATTTGGCCTCAGCATTGCCACAAAAAATCAACACCTTTTGAGCTTCATTTCAGCAAATAGGTGCAAAAGAAGATAAAAAGAAGATAGACCAGAATATCAAATGTAGGTTCTTAAGTTCCAGAACTAAAATGATAAACTGCAGGGATTGCTGAATTTTGCGTATTCCTATTTAGCAGAAATTATACAGTAACTTAAGTGATTAGCTCTAAAAATAACCACATTCATTACAGAGCAAGGGGAGGTGAAGGAAATCACCCCAAAACAAGAGCAAACCCAAGGAAGAGCAAGCCAAACAACATTGTTACCATAAGAATATGTAAAGCTCTCTGGTTTAGACCTAAAATAGGCAGTTAAACATAACAATGTCACCATTGTATGTATTTCTGCTGTAAATCATTTCAACATCAATAAGTGAGAATGCAGCTGACAAAGGAAACATTAATTTTAAAACCAAAAGTACTGCCCAGTAGTGGCAGCTGGAGAATGTCAGAAAGTTAGTTTTTGCATCAATATACACAGTACACTTTACCTGGTAATCTTTTTTGCATGAGCGATTGGAAGATTTTATTAAAAATACATTAATTTTTAAAATGGGATATTAAAAAAGTTAATAGCCTGGCACAGACAACAGCATTTATTGGTAATAAGAGGAAAGGAAGGGCAGATATGCAAAGAAAATGGCTATGGGAGACACAGAAATTCAAAGAGAAATGAATATACTGTTTTAACTGGCTTTAGCGTCATCTCTCATTAGAAGACTTTCTCATCGACATCCAAGTTCTCACCCTATTTTTCTATGCATCTGCCTCTTCTGCCTGGACTATGATGGCAGCTACAAGAAGGATTTCAAAAAGAAACCTGCAGGCTTCAGGAACAGATCCAAGATGAGAGAATGGAGATTGCCTACTTTGCTGGGCTCGGTAGTGCTCTGCTATGCACAGGCTCAGCAGCAGAACAAACATGCCTCTCTCAGGTTCAAAGTTTCCAACAAATTGCTTAAACGGCAGCATAAAACAAACTGATTTTGAGACATCAAAAGGATCTCGCTTAGTATTTTCCTCTGTCAACTGTTAGACTCAAGTCTGTTGGCGGGTAGGAGATGCATTTCTTTTATGAAGTCTCAGTATTTTCTGAGTATGAGCCATTGGTCTGCAGGAGCAATTATTCTCATTGACTGGAGGAGATCGCCAAGATGTCTTGTGACACAGAGCCATCCACGATGGAGTCAAAGCCCAAACCAGTCTTCACTCACTTTAGACCCTGGGCTTTCAAGGCCTGAGCCCTTTGAAGTGTCTCGGCTTTCCCTTCCACTGTCCTTTCTCCTTCCCCCTACCCCAGCCCCTCACCTCTATGTCATTTTTTCTGGACTAGCTTCCCCACTGACTCTCCACAGGGCCCTGTCCTCTTTAATACTCTCCTGAAATTCCATCTGTTTGGAGATCAACTCCAAAAGCATCAGTGATTGCTTCAGGGAAACACGAAGTCGCAAAAGCACTACTGCCTGGTAAGTGAAAACACCAACATGTGTAAGGAGGTGGTCTGGGACCCACCCAGCTGCATGTGGTGGAGGCATGTCTGGCACCTCACAACAACTTTCCCTGCCTCTGGAGGGCACGTGAGCCTGCTAGAGGTTACCTTTGGGAAAGAGGAAGGCAAATGTAAAG